>NC_046235.1:13904987-14043905 GCF_009819885.2 Catharus ustulatus | reverse complement strand
GGATTGGGACTTCACAAAGCTCAATTATATCACCCAGCTACACAGGTTGTTACTAAAGAGAGATAATAAACAAAAACATCCTGAGAGAGCTTGAGAATAGAGAGGCCAGTGCTATTGTTCAGAGATGGAACAGAAAACGTGAGAAAGGCAGCAAGGAGAGAAGCCATTATTCTGTGTGAACCCTCTGAATGCTTAATAAAAATACTACTTGCATTTGCTCAGAGATTTGCCCAGTTCCAGCACACTGAGTGTCTGAGGGTCAGGCCTGATCTTCACGAAATGCAGCAAATTGTAGCCAATTGTGCACATCAAGAGGCTTCTGGAGGGCTAATTAAACCCATCATCTTCAATGTTTCCTGTGTGTCAAGAACAGATAAAGTGTGGTTTTCAGTGGATTATGTTTGGCTTGCAGCTCTCCATGGATGCTACCAGCTAGGGAGGAGGACAGCACAGCAGAAGATTGTGTTTCAGCCTGAATCCAGCCTGTCAGTGCTAAACAGGAAATCTGGGGCTGGGGTGGATTCTCAGGATAGCCATCTGGAGCACACATCTGGAAAGAACTTACCAGTGGCTGCATGCCACTATAATCATTCCTCCCTCAAGTGCTGCAAATGGAGCATCAAAGCAGAAAGCAGGTGGTTCTTCCAGGAGGTAAATGAACCACAGAGAGGGGTCAGAAAGTGAGACATGCATTTGATGAGGGGTTTTTTTCCTGCTCATAAAAATTGTCAGAACAAATTACCCACTGGATGTTACTCCAGATAACTACATGCCCAACATCTCCACACTTGTTGCTTCTCAGAGACTGGAAGGTCAATGAAAAGTTTCCCAAAACAAACATTCATGTAAATGTACAAACCAAAAATTAGTTTCTCTCAGAAGTAGAGATCAACTGTATTACAATATTGAGAGACTTCATCTCATACCCTGGACATAATTACTAATTTGGGGGCATCAAATTCAAGAAGTTGTAAAATTTCTGAAGGATTTAGAAAGTTTTCTCATTCTGCACTGGGGTGATTCTAAAACTCTCAATATAAAGGGACAACACCTGCATGGAATGAAAGAATTGTGAGTTAAGCTCCTGCTCTGATCCCCCTTCACTCCCCTGCTGGTTGCTGCCTGTTTCAGGAGGACCCCACCTGTCCCCTGGCAGTGGTCTGACACTGGATAAATAATGTTCATGCAGAGCAGGAGTTTGAAATGAGCCTTTACCATGCAAAAGCCCTGATACAAAAGCAAACTGCTGTTGTTAATTAGATCTGGTTGAAACCTTGGTCAAAAAAGAGGTTAGAACTGAGAAATCTTTTTCCCAGAAAAACCATGGAATTTTTGTGAATGCTGAAGCAGTTTCTCTGAAAAGGTTTTCCTTTTTCAATTTATTTTTATTCTCTCAAACATTACTGATAATGTAAAATAAACCATTGCAGCTGTAGCCTTAATACTTGAAGAAGACTATTCAGTCTTGAATCTCAAAATGTTTGAACCTCCCCTACATCTGAAGGCAAGAAATGTCTTTACTTCTTCAGCATCATGCACAGGGTGAAGTTGGAGAAGAGGACCCAGATGGAGAATCCCAAAGCCCACAGCTCAGCCAGAAAACCCATTACAGATGTATAAAAAACTCAGAGATGGCATGGGTATTTCTTCAAAACTTCCCACACCACCTCAGCCTGGTGTGTAGCACTTGTCCCAGGCTGTCTCTGAGGAAGTGATGCTCCTTTCCTTGCAAAATAAGGTGAAGGAAAGGGCTCCTTCTCCCATTTTCTGTCCCAGAACATGAAACTTGAAGAGCCTCTCTCAAATCTTATTCTTCTTGCTGTGCCTAGATCCAAGGTACAGGAATAAAGACCATATTTAGTAACTATGAAAAGATTGAATGGATCTTGAGTTCATCCTGCTATGAAAAATGGCCTGAAAAATCAGTGCTGTGAGGATTTTGACAGGTGGGTGACCTTTCAGTTTAAACTGTAAGTGATTCCAGTCTGGGGAGCTCTCTCCTCACAGGAGCTCCTGCCCATATCCTATACCAAGATAAACTGCAGCTCAAACTGCTCTGCTGGCCAGCATTCACAGAAACCACTGCTGGACACGGGTGGAATGAATAAACCAAAGTGGCAGCCAGAAACTCTCAATTTTTAATGGGATTTCTTCCTCAGAGGCATGTAGGAATCAGAAACAGGTGGTCCATGGTCATAGATTTTTTAAATTTTTTTTTTTGTAGCAGATATTAAAAATGCAACCATGAGGTTTTGGGGATTCACAGTGAGAGAGGAAGCTCCCTCCTTATCAGCTCATCCCTGGCCAAGAGAGTTTAGGAAATTGCTACAATTTCATGCTCAACTCAGAGGAGGGTGAAGCCTTCATGTGCTTCTCCCCACACAACTTTGGGAATCAAACCAGCAGATTTGCATCCAGTATCAATGTCAAGAATGTTCATACCCAAGCAGGGGAGTCCCCAAGGACTGAGCAGCTCTTTGTGCCCCCCTGTTCCCCTGCAGAATAAACACTGCTGTGCTTTCTTGGCACACCATGACTGCTCACCTACAGACTGACAGCAATGAGCTTTGTGTCTAGTCAGGACAGATTCCTGCTCCTAAAAACGCTGCTGAAAAGCTGTTGGCTATTTTTGTGCTGCACTGCATCTACAGCCCAAGTGGTTTAGGTGAAACTTCAGCAATTACTGCATTTGGGGTCATCTTTCACTTTTAGCCCAGCACCGTTGCCTGGGGGGTTTCAGAGGCTCTTTCACACAGCCTGCTGTGCAAGTCAATGCTTTTATTAAAGGAGTACTCGTCTTCCAGAAAAAAAAAAATTAAAAATCCCAAAAACAAACAAACAAAAAAAAACAAAACCAAAAAAAAAGAAAAAAAAAAAGAAAAAAAAATGAAAAAAAACAACAAAACAACAAAAAAACCCCAAAACAGAATGAAGAGGAGAGGATGGCAGCTCAAATCTCCCACTTGCAGGGAGATCTGCACCACCATAACCAGGTATTTGGGTTTGCTTATCTCAGGCTGAGTCCCCTGCATTAACCCAAGTTAAGCATAATACCAGTGACTGGGTATTAAGGTCTTGGATTTTAGGTTTTCTTTTTGTTTTCTCCCATTTCTTTAAATCCACTTTTAAAAAAAAAGAGAAAAAAAGAGAAAAGAGTTTATTCTTTTGAAATTGCTTAAGAACTGGAATGTAAAAGGGATTAAGAGAGGCAGGGCTCCTGCCTGCACTGCACTCACTCACACAGACTCAAATAATGACTGAAGCAGGCAGGGCCTGGGAAGAGCCCCCTGAGAGGCAGAAACCAGCAGAGGCAGGGAACAGCTCCTGCTGCAGTTCTTCCACTGAAACTCTTCTGTCCAACCTCTTCTTTCTCTTTTTTTTTTTTTTTTTCCCCACCCAGCCTCCAAACTACCTGGCTGCTCAGACAGCAATGCTATTTGATGTTCCAATATATGATTCTATAACCTTTACAGCCCCCAAATTGTCCACCAGGATGTCTCCACTCATGTCCTTTCAGACATAGCCACCTTTGAGCTCCAAGAATGATTTTCCAGTTATATCACTGCACAATCAGGGCTACAGGATGTGCAAATCACAGCCAGTACTTCTCGGTCACATCTGAACAAACAGAAGTGAGTTTTACCTCCCACCTGTTCTTGTATTTGCACATTTTTCTCCTCAAGTCGACCCAAAATTATTAAACCCATATCTCAGTTGTGTTACTGGACCTGTCACAAAAATCCAGCCACTTTGGGGAGCTGTATAAACAGGAGGTGAGTTTGGGAGAAACTATGGCCTTGAAATATTTACACAAAGTCCTACAGAGAAGCAAATTCAGCTCTCACTAGAGCTAAACCCAAATCTCCAGAGCTCTTTCCCTCTAGCCACTAAAACAACTTCTCTTTTCCTGAAATTCTCCTCTTTCAAAAGCAGTTCCCTAAGGCATCTTCTACAACACATAAACCATCCTGACAAATGCCATCAATTTAATTCATATTAATGGTAATGAAAGTTAAATAATAGATGTCGCCCACACTATTTGCACATCTGTAAATTCTGCCACATTGCTGGGGGGAAAAAAAAAATAAAAAGAAAGCCCTGTATTTCTCATACAGAAGAGATGGACAATTAGCTCTTCAAGGCAAAAATTTCACTTCATTAACTGGAGACGGAGTCATTTGTTGACATTTATCTGGTGTAATTCTCTGGAGAAGAATGATGAAGGCACCAGAACAGAGGTTGCTCGTGTCCAGCCTGTGCCTGGGGGATCCAGAGGCTCAGCTGATGCTGCAGGAGGATCTGGCAGCAGCTCCCAGGGACAGCAGCCTCCCTCCCTGCCAAGGAACACGGGGCTCCATCACCATGCCATGATTTATAGAGCACCTGTGTGCTGCACTGACAGCCCACACTGAGCCAGGACAAAATGTTCCCTCCCTGCATGGAGCAGATGGCAGCACTGGCACAGCCAGGATCCAGCCCTGGGAAGGGCTGATGGCAGCATGGAGCAGCACCATGGGCCAGCAAACACCTGGAAACATGGTGGCACAGTCCTAGTGCCTTAGGATTTTAACTTTTATATTTTCATGTGTTTGCAATCCTGCAATTCTGTAGTGTATAACTCTAAACTCCATAGTCAGTGATAGCTGCTGCTCTCCCATTTTGGTCAGACACAACAATTCCTCTCCAGGCCTGGGAATCAAGGACACCTGACAGTCTCAGGCCCCAAAAAATGCAAATAAAAGTGAGTTGGGGAGAAGCAAACTTGGGGTAAATTACTTCATTACCTGAAGCTATAATTGCAAGATTAACCCCCAGTATGAAAGGGACCAAACTTACAAAAGTGTGAAAACTCATAACCCACCATCCATTTTGGGTGTATTCTTCTCACTATGTATGTATGTATTCATTTAAAGTGTCCAAAATGTACCTGAAAGCCCTTCAATAAATATACCTGCTTTGTATTCCCTTAATTTTGTCTGGCCTCTGTTCTTAGGCAGCCCAACAATGCATCAGTCCTGTCTGGAGCTGGGACTGAGACAGAACAGCCAGCCCTTGGGAGACACCATCTGCCTTGGTGCTCCCCTCCAGGAGGCTGCCATGAGAACTGGGAAAGTTTGTCTCCTTTTACAGAGGCTAAGCAGATAGTTGTGGAGAGTAGGAAATAAAACAACCCTTCCAACACAGCAGTTCCCCCTTTTTCTGTTTCTCCTGGATTTCAGACTTTTTCAGGTGGTACCTGGTGGATATTGAGACCAGAGTGGCCACTGAGCAAGGTGCCAACACCAATTCATCACTTCAGAGCTGCTCCAACCCTCCCCTTCCCCTGCATCACTTCAGAGCTGCTCCATCCCTCCCCTTCCCTTCCCCTGCCAGCTGGGGCTGAGCACTCTGGGTCCACGCCAGCAGTCAAAAGGTTAATAGCACTGGGACTGCAATTCCAGCTTGTCCAGATAAATGAAGGTAGAGTGCAAGGAAAAGAGGTGGGGAGGATCCTTGTTGTGATTTCATGGTGGTGTTTTTCTTCTGTCATCATCACCTGAATCATGCGCTCATCGAACCCCCTCTCCATCACAGAGAAGACAAAATGTCCCTAAAACTCACCCAGCAAAGTCTGGCAAAAAGCAGCACTGGGGTTGTTGCTGCAACACTCAGCACCCCCAGGCTCAGCCTTAGTTGAGGTTCACAGCACTGAGTTGGCTTTGCTGGAAAAACTGAACAAGTCTTGCATGCTGAAGGCAGTGAATGTTATCAGGGTGCTGGTACAGGGACACACCAGTGTGGGCTCAGTACAAAAAATAATAAAATGTAATGTAAATGTGTAAATTACTCTCAAAGGCACAGCAGAGCCCAGACTGCATCCAGACACTCCAAAAACCCCTAAACCAGCCCTGATGCTTCCCATCTCTATCATGGGTATGAGTTATTCTAAGTAACCTCAAAGCTGCAAGCACAAGGAGATGCTGCAGGAGTCATCACAACAGCTAATTGGGGATATTTAAATACAAACTCAACAGGCAGTTTAAAACTAAACAAAATTTTTAAAAAATAGCCACCCTCACTCTAGCTGCTGATGTTCAAGGAGATATTTTTCACTCCTGTTTTCATTTAATCATTTCACAGCCCATGTACACACTTATCTAAAACAAAACATTTTTTATTTTGATAAACTCCCATGCCTGAGCCAAGCAGTCAAAAGTGGCAATGAAGAATAAAAGAGAAATGGGAACAAATATGAAATGCCAAAAGGAAGAAGAAAGATGGTCTTCAAATGTAATACTTGCATAATTCAGAAAGCTGTTAACATATGTATTTTTCTAAACAAAATACTTTATTGAAAGTTAACATGTAATGAAGAATTATGATCAGTTTTACTTCAGTTAATAAAGAATAAAGCTAGGAAGAATGTGTTTAGGCCCTCATCACTCAAGACTGTACAATCTGTTCTGCAATTCAACAAAATATTTAAAAGAATAATATGAACTACATGACCAATTCTAATCATTTCAGGCCAGAATATATATATATGGGTTTTTTTGGTCAGATGCCTTAGGGTTTTCTTCTATCAGGTTCTCATTTTCAAAAGCAGCAGCAGGTTTTTGCAGGGGGAGGCAGATATGGCTTCAGTCTCAGTAAATAGTACCAGCAGATCTGACTCTTGAACTGAGGAGATCTGTACTTACAATTAAGGATTCAGTTCCTAAAGCACTGCTGGAAAACTTTTTTAAAAACAAATATATGAAACTTAATTTTTTAATATTTGTGAGTAATGATAAATTACTACACTAAATGAATTATTTATGGCATCTTAGGTATAAGAAATCAACTTTGTTGCTTCACTGATTTCAAAACCAGACCTGCACTCTAGGTCCTGTAGAAAACATTTATTTCCACACTCCTAGCAAAAGATTTATATGTCAAATTCCTAATTTTTTTCTGCAATGAAAGTTACTTTTAAAGCATACTTCTCATCTCTAACAGGAAAATCGAGGCCACACCAGAATGGCACTTTGGAATAGAAGCAGTTTTTAAGACAAAAGATTTAAATTAAACCAAGCCAAACAAACAAAAAGAGGAGCGTGTCTATGAACAGTTCTGCACATTCAGTCACACATTATTGCATGCCACAAGCCAAGTAAAAATACTCCTTTCTTCCATTCTTCTTGTTGTTTCTTTCCAAAAAAATTTCATTTACTACCACATGAGCATCCGTTTGCATTATTTATAACAGCAACTTGCAACAACAAATGAGGGCACATAATTCATTTATACTTCACACCATTAAGGGGGGTATTATAACTGCAAACAGTAAATAGGAAATATAATAGCATTCAGCTTCTTCATGCTCTGTGAAATAACAAGTATTGAAACTTGGGGAAAGTCTAAGTAAATGAGAAACTTTTCTTTTTTTGTTATGGATGTGAAGCATGAGGAAAACATGAGTTAAACAAACAAAAAAGAATTGGAAAAAAAGGCATGCACCAAGTACATCAGTTCTGTTTAAATATCCCCCAAAAGCTAATGGTTTAAAACATTCCTGTCTTTGTGAAACTCCAAAATTCAGTTTTGAAGTACCTCCACTATGTGTAAAAGTTTCAGAAATTGCTGGCCCCGAATCCTGCAGACTGTTCCCTCTTACACAAGTGTGACTGTAATGAGCATAGCCTTTTATCAATCAGCCTTTTACTCTAGATTAAGCAACATTTTGCAGTCCAGGGTCCTAAGAGACTCATCCAGATACAAAACCATTTTATTCCATCCACTTCAAATTCCTGCCTGCTTCTAGAAGTGCCACCAACTGCAACCTTGCTGTTGAGAAACGAGAAAACATTAATTCCTTGACATGTTTTATTACCTGAAACTGGAAAGCTCACAGTAGATCTCAACAGGAAACCCAAATCAGCCAAACCCACCGGTGATGTGCAGGTACCACTGCAACATCTGCCCAACCCAGAGGGAACTGACTTTTCAAAGATTTAGAAGGTGATAAAACATGTAGAAAACCCTGACTTCTTTGGGAGACCTCTGGGGAAATGGAGAGGCAGCCTGTGAAAAGCCCACAGTCTTCAGGAAGTCCTGAAGAACTGAAGTCAGTTGACTGTGGCTCCCATGGATGTATTTGTGCCCAGAACAGGAACATACACACACACACAAAAAAAAAAAAAAAAAAAAAAAAAAAAAAAAAAAAAAAATCAGGGGGGTACCAGATAGGATGGTAAAGAGACACAAGAAATTACTCCAGAAAGTCACCCCACCTAGTAGCTTGGCACAGATGATTCTGCTGAAATTAAAAACCATGACACCACAAAACAAGTTTTATTATAAATAGCAAACAGAAATAGGGAGACATATACTGGGTTTCTTTTTTTGCAAGAAAATCACAGCACCAAAGCATCACCAAGGCAGAGTTCTGCAGTGATGCCAAAGGCCAGAAAATCTCCTAGGATTTGGGTGCCTAATTCCAAGTTGTCACTTCAAAAGACTCAGCCTAAGGTTGGATGCATTGCAGACATCAAGGGCAAGAGCCATGGCAAATAATGTGAGGAGTATGCTGGGACAGCAGTGAGGATGCAGAGAGGGAGAACAGAAATGCCCCTTGAAATGCCTTTTAGTCCCCTCTTAGCAAAGGAAGTCTTGCATAATCACAGGACTCTCAAACATTACCAAACACCCCAAGACATTTGGCAAAGCCAGGAGTGCTGCCAGCTGTGACTGTGGGTCACTTCAACCTGCCTCCCTGATTTCTTTGCCTTCCCTCCATTAGCTGTCAAGTGTGTTAGGTACCACACGGTACAACAGCTGCTAAATCAATCCAGCTGCCTATTTTCTAAGCAGCCACACTAAATCCCCCTGATGAGGAAGCAGCACTTTGAGCAGCACTGAAATTTCCTGCTGTCTCCAGGCTCGCCTCTGCCCAGCTGTGTCTGTAGGATGCAGCTCAGGGATGGGAAGGATTGCAAAAACAGCAGAGCCTCTATGCTTCTGTACTCTCCTAATCCTATCCCAGGTGTCTGGGACCTGTTCTTTTGGGATGACTAGTGAAGTCTGAAGGCTGCTGTCTCGTTCGTGCTGTGACATCCCAAAGCTGCTGCCAGGGATTAGCCTTGTATCAGCTGTACTGCTTGGTTACATTTTTTTTTCCTTTCACCCTACCTACTTTGCCCTGTTTCATATGTAGGAGGGAAAAATTATACTCACACAAGCTCATATTTAACTCTGACACCCGAGAGACATTTAGGGGTGACTTAACACCACCATTTGGGCCAAATTGCATCTGCAATGCAGGTAACAACAGCGGTACCATCTGGCCCAGAGCACGCACAGTGGCATATAAACATTGATATAATCAAAAGTAATTATAAGCTGGAGTTTTGAAAGCCAGTTAGCAACGTCTGGAAAGGCTCAGTAGAAATGAATTCTTGGGTTCTTCTCTGCAAAGGCACAGAGCTGATCACTGGAGGCTAAAGAGGACATATAAAAAGTTAGGATGTTTTCAAGGGATGTCTGCATGAAAATGCCATAAAAGCAGCACATCAGCTTCCCAAGAAGCCTGGAAAACAGTGCTCCCAGTTCCATTCAACATTACCTGGCATGTTTGCCTCACAAGTCTTCCATGCTCCACTCATCTCTACTTGTTAACAAAACAACCTTGGATCTACCTCTCCTTCTTGTGGATACAGGAAAGGGTTGGCTGCAATCCATTACAAAGCAAAATGTGTCCCAAATTTATATCAAGACCTGGAGTATAAATCTGCCTTGTTGTCAGTTTTTCTATTTGGTGTAACTGGCAGATGGAGAAGAAGTCATACAAAGAAGGCCAAATCACAAATAGTTTTCTAGTGATTTACTGGAAAACCCATGAGCCAAATTCATTCATGTGGAAAAGAAAAAAAGGAGGTCCCTGTTGACTCAACTATTTTGGCAGACTGAGGCAGAGCAGTGAGCTTTCCCTCCAGGAGCCTGAGAAAGGGCTCTTACAAGATAGTAACAATTCTCCTTCCTCTGACATTTTCCCAGTCTGGAATACACTGTGCACAGCCTAGCAGGACAGAGCAGCCATGAACCAGAACTAAAAGTTTGTTTCTAAGATGCACCTGACATTTTTTATCTCCAAAATTTGAAGGAAGGTTTTATCTTCAGTTTCATCAGCAGGCACCAAGAACAGAGAGAGGATGGGCAGAGGAAAGAAAAAATGAATGGAAATTTTCCTGAGTCCCAGAGAGTATATCTAACTCTGGGTTCAAATGTAAGAAATATCCAGAGGGCCAAATTTGTTACTGCCTCAGACCCCACGGAGTAAGAGACACAAACATATGTCCCAGTGCCAAGTGGATGTGAAATGCTGCCAAATCAGATGCAATAGAACATTTTGAGCCTTCTGGCTTTGGTGTTGAATGATAAACCAAGGTGCAAAACAGTGTGAAAAAAAATAAAATGCTCTGGGAGCCTTCTTTAGATGCACAAAGAATTCACCAGAAGGGAAAAGGTTTAAAACTTTAAGCACAAAGCTCCTGGGAATGCAGCTGTTTTGTCTATAGAAGAACAGAGCTGTCAGAAGTTAATATGTTTTCAATTTGTGAAATCCAAGCTATTGGAGCAATCCTCACCGGATACCTTTTATTTACTTCTCCTTGGCAAAGTCCAATTACTGAGATGCTCCAAGAGTGATGCTCCTGGCCATCCCAGCTGACAGCCAGCTCTGCTGGTGAAAGCAGAAGCTTTTGGGGCTTTTGTGGATGGATCCATCTTACCCTTCTATGTTTGTCCAAAGAAAAGAAAAACACTAAATGTCCTGGGAGAAATCATACTTAAATAAGCATTCTTCACAGACAAACTGCAGCTATTATTTAGAAACATTTCATTAACAACATGCCCACAAACAGCATTGAGATTGGTAATGTGCCCCAGGAAGGCTCCTGCTCTGGTGCAGGCTCCTGCTCTGGTGCAGGCTCCTGCTCTGGTGCAGGCTCCCAGGTTTTCCAGGAGATTCCTGCTCCTTCCCTTGCTCCTCTTTCTCTCTTTTCTGGTACAGCAGAAATGACTGACACAGAAAGGGACTCAGAGCTGCTCAGAGCATTAGTGATTTGGCATGAGGAGCACAGTGGCTCCTTGACCCCTGTGGCAATAATCAGGCTACCTCAGCATTAGCAGCCTCATTTTGTAATTTGAGTTGTTCAGATAAATGACCAGGAGGATAAAAAAAAAAATCTCAGCCTTCCCATCCCACTGAGCTGACTCCCTTTCCTCCCAAGCACCTTGTTTTGTTCTCAGCTCATCCTGCCAGTGGAGATGTGTTCAGAAACAGAACCGAGGCTTGGCAGTGCTAACAATTCACAGTTGCTGAGCAGAAACTTCTGCCACAGCTCCTCTGATCTCAGCGAGGTTGTGTCAGCTGTGTGTCTGCAAACCATTTAGCAGGGGATTTCTCTCACAGAGAAATTGTGTGTCCCAGTGTGACCTGGGTCACATCTAGGAGCTCTCCCTGGCCTGAGGTCTCTGCTGAAGAGATGCACAGGGGTCAAGGTAAGTGCATTATCCAGCTGGGGCAGCCAGAGACATCCTGCCCTGCTAAAATGGGGAGCAGAAAGAAAAGGAAGAAGTCTCTGGAAGGACTGAAACTGGCTGCCAAGCCCCAGAATGGATCTTGGACTGCAGGGCTCCCTCTGAGCCTTACCCTACCTGCTGACAGCTCTCCAACAACAACTTTGTACAAGAACCCCATCAACAGCTCATTTCCCCGGGCTGGGATGGCTGTGCAGGATCAGCAGGATCAGCATGGGCAGAGCCAGCTGCTGCCACCTTTTCCTCCTCTCCAGCCCTGCAGGGGAGGCTCACTGTCTCAGCACACCTGAGAGGATCCCATTGCAGCATAAAGGGAATCCCGAGCCCCAGCAGGTGCTAAACACATCTCCTCTTCATTTGTGGAGAAGAAAAGCCAATGCTGAGAAACCCGAGGTGTGAAGTGTCTGCTGCCTACTAGACACAGATCATCCAGCCAAAGATCAATCAGCTGAAATGTTCCTCCTCTCCCTGACAAGTGCAAACCAACAGGAGCATTTGGTCTCCAGCTCATCATCTCCTGCCCTGAAACCCCTTTTTTAGAGATAACCATCTTTATCTCTTCCCTCTAGTCAAAGCTATATTAAAAACACACACACACAACATCTGGTGCCTTTTTGGAGCACTTGCACTTCAGAAGGGTGCTTTTTGAGAAATCACAACATTGGCTTTATTCCCAGCTATCACTCTTTTATCCCCTTTTTACTTTCAATAGTCCTGTCATATAGACAGGATTTTTTGATCTCTAGATGCAAGGAGAGCTGCATGCTAACAGGGACCAGCCAGAAAGAGGGGTGAGAAAAAAAATAAATAAATACTCCTGGAATGAAAGAGGCACGATGAACTCCAGTGCTACCTTAGAGGTTTAAAACTGAACTGTGGTTGAACACAAATATTTGATTTTTCAGGAAAGTGTCTGGCATATCAAAGACTGCTCCTCAAAGCCCAATTCATTCAGCACATGAACCCACTCCTGTGACAGCAGCTCACTCAGAAGTGTCCCCCCAACACACACAACTCTCTGAAAACTTCAGTTTGGACACAGGCAGGACCTGCTGCTCCTGAGCCACCTTCCTGAGCAGCTGCCACCATCACACCCCTGCTCCCCAGAGCTGCTCTGCCCCTTCCTCAGCTGTTTTAGTGGTAAGGATCCTGAGGAGGGAGCACAGGAAATGCAGTGGGGACCCCAGTCCTGCCCCTTTCCATACCTGCACACATCAGCTCGCTTGTGCTGAGCTCCCCACAGAGACCCAGGGTATTACTCAATAACTCCTACTTACCTATTTGATGAAAACATAAATGAGATCATTTCAGATGCTATTTGATGCAAGTGAAATTTGAATCCAAAGAGACAAACATTTATGTTTAAATTTCACTTTTGAGGACTTTCTGCTGCTGCCTAAGGAGGGAGAAGCTGGCATGGGACCCATAAATGTATGGGAAATGAGTCCATATGATCAACATTCTGAATACAAAGCACATCTTGCAGCTGATGAGACTTTATTTCAAGGCACTATTTGAGACCAAGTTTTGCTGTGGTAGCATTCAGAGGAAGTAGCTTATTTTGGAGATCATCCCACTGCCATAAGAGACATAAACTAAGGACTGAGCCACAGATTGCATCTTCAAATCTAAAATACATCTACATATTTAAACGTATGTATTTTAAATGCATCTCTTTTTCATTTCAGCGAGCCTGAGGATGGAAAGAGAGCAGAGTCAAAGCCCTGGAATCCTTCACTAGAGTTTGCAACAAGCTCATCTTGGGCATCAGCAATTCAAACTTCATCAAGTCAAAATGCCAATGAGATTGCAATGACTCCAGGGCAACACCCTCAGACAGTGTTGGGGGACTGGAGATGCACAGCATCCTACTGTTCCCAATTCCAAATTTTCCCTGCCACTAAGGGTAGTTAGTGCTATTTCTGTTAGAAATGCATTTTAAAATCCTGTATTGCTGGCTGTCTTACACAGCTGCTCAATTGTTATTAGTTTGGTTGTTATTTGCTCTAACTGGAAGCTGGTGGGACTGTCACCCACTGCCCAGGGCACAGGGATGGGCCAGTGCTGCCAAAGTTCATTCAGCACAAGCCACATCCAAGAGCTTCAACCTGCATTTCATGTCCTCACCACACACATGCAGCAATCCAGCTACTTAAGAAAAAAAAATGTGTTTTTTATCAAATCCATAATTACCACATTCTTCTAATACTGTTTAGTGAAAGGAAGATAGCGATGTACTTCTAAAAAACCAAACTTTTAGTGATTTAATATTTAAAATTTGGGGTTTTTTTTGTTGCACAGGTGGATGGGAAAGCCATTAAATATTCTGCATACACCTTATTAGAAAGGCTGCCCACATCCCAGCTCAGACAGAGCATAGACTGATAAAGGCTTAATACATAAATGCCTGTTTGTGTTTGGAAAGTTCCTGGAGCTTGGCCAAACATTCAGTGTGCTGAGGAAATACAGAGAGACAAGGGCCTGCTTTTAGAGCAACGCTTGTCTGCAGCTCTGTATTATCCTGAGTGACATTTAGTCCAAGTACAGTAATAACACACATCCCTGCCTGCTGCTGAAAGCAAAAGCCAGATTTTAATACCCCATGGAAACATTCTTGCTTTTGGGAGCATCCAGAACTGGGGGGAAAAAAAACCCAACATTCAGCTTATAAAAATATTGATTTCTTCACATAAAAATGAGCCAGTTTTCAGCAACAAAAGCCTCTCAGATGGTGGGTGTAACCTCCAAGCTGCTGCCATGGCAGTCTTTTAGTAACACTTGTGAGTTATGCAGAGATGCTTCAGCCCAGATTGGAAGGATGCAGAGGACTCACTGTTCCAAATGACACCCAGGGAGCCTGGAAGCACAGAGCAGGCACTGACTGCTACCCCAGCAGGTCAGGATCAGGAGCACCAGGGCTATAGCTGAGCCACAGCAAGGAGATCACTCTCATCCTCATCCAGGGAGAAGCAAATGGTTTGTGTGTGTTTGGCTTTTTGTGAAGTCACTGAGATGGCAGCACAGGAGGAGGGTTTGACTGACCTCACATCTAAATGATGGACCAGGCAATCTCACTGAAATATAGCACCTGTTCTTCACCCTGCTCCCTTTGCTCCTCTGGTCAAAGGGTGCTGAGGTTTAGGGATAGGCCAGGAGAAGAGCCAGCAAGAGAAGTCTTAGGAGAAACCCAGAGTTGGGATTAGTTATCAATCACAGCCCTGCTATCAATGAACTCCCAAAAAGTGATGATTTTTTCCCCTAGGATGACGGGCAGGTGTTTCTGGCAAGTGACAACAAACTCACTGATTCCAGCCACAAAAAAGTTACCCTGAAAGCCATGCTAAACCCCCCTGGACAGCTGTGGGGATGTCATGGGAGTGCTACACACACTGATAGAGTGCTGCCTCTGAGGGCCAGAGCACTGCTTGCTGGCTGACCCTGAGGAGCAGCTCCCAGCTGGCCTCTCCCATTTAATGGGTCTGAATTCCTTAAGGACACTCTCTAGAGCATGGAAGGAGAGTGATGGAAGGGGGAATAACAGGTCTGCAAAATCCAGAGTGGAAAGGTAATGAGAGGGCACCTACTACCAACTTAATAAATGGGAGTGAGGGGTGGAATTGGATGAAATGATCAGGCAGCATGTCTAACACAGATTAAATAAAGTGCTTTTTTACACAGTTAATTTATGGAACTCCTTGACACAAGTTATTGCACGAGACAAAGAGTTTGAAAAGGATTCAGTGAAGGACTAGACAAAGTCATGATGACTTAGTGCCTAAAGGCACGCCTTGAACACCCCTAAGCCAGCAATTGCCAAAACCTGGAAAGATTTGTCTGAGACAGCTTCAATGTCTGTTATTTCTCCTGCCTTTTTCTCCACATGTGCCACTAGACAGGCTTTGGCTGGCCAGGTGATGGCTATTTCCACATTGTCCTTGGCACTGAGCAGGGGGCAGTGTGGAATGAGCCACTGCAGCAGCTGACCCTTGGTGCACATTTTCTCCTGGGTCCCTACTGAGGATCTCTCTGCTTTCCCAAGGGATGGGCTGTGATGTTTCCTGCCCAAGGAGCCACTTCCTCACACACACATGCCCAAGGCCAGCCCCATCATGGCTTGCAACGTGCCTAGCACAGGTCAGAGCTGTCCTCCTGTGGTTTTCCTACCACTGCTCAGATTATCCTTATTAAGGAAAAGGAGATATTTTAAGGTCTTTTTCTCTTCTCATTAAAGCCTCTGTCACAGGAATTACTTGTTGCCACAGGTTTAATCTTCTGCAGAGTCCAGTTTCCACGTGTTTGCATTCATGAGATGAGGGACAGAGCACGGGGAGGAAATTGGACCAAATTAACCTGCTCCCATGACAATCCACAATAATAACAAAAGTGGAAAATGGCAGAGAATTAAACTGTTCTTGACAAAAACTGTAATGACCTCCAAGAATGCCTCTAAAGTAACTGTCCAAGTAATAGTTTCCAAGTGTAATTTCAAGGATATGCTATGCAAACTCCCCGGCAGTATTTCGAACTACTGGTTAAAAAGTAAAAAAAAATTAAAAAAAAAATGAATGAGAGGAGGAGATAATCAATACTATAATTAACAACACATTAATCTGAAACAGGGTGATTGGGTTAAATAAGTACAGATAGATTGGATCAGAGAAAACTCTGAAGTAAAGAGAAAACTTTAAATCTGATTTGGTTTTAGCACTGGGAAACAAAACACTTTAAAAAGTTGTACAACAGGGTGCCCTACTCCATTTCAAACTCAAAGTAGTTGAGTGGAAAAAAACCCACCAAAACAAAAAACCAACAAGCAAAGCAAACTGATTTTAGATAGCATAGCCTTAATTAGTCAATCCCCAAATAGAGAGATAGCATCAATCAAAGTCAGGGCAGAATTGGATCGAAAGGCCATCTGAGATTGGGCCAATCTGCTGAATAAAAAGGATGTCCAAAATAAAAGTATTTCCACTGAGCAGACCAGGAGTCTGCATGCTGCATTTTCCTTTTTAAAGCTGGCTGAGGCAGCCAGGGCTATGTTTTCCAAGGATTAACAAAGGAGAGAGGAAGTAAAACCTTGTTGTTCTCCTCCTAGCAATGGCTGTGGCACTACGTAAATGTTCCTGTTCAGAACCAATATTTCTGAAAATGGTGTCAGATGCCATCACATCAAAGAAGAAATTCAGGAGTTTGTCCCTGAATCATAAAAGGAGACTGAAATATCATCTTCAGGATGCTGTGCTCTGGCACACCAGGCACAAGCCATATCTGGGTACCATGAAAGGACCATGGCCTTATCAATGCACAGCTGACAGCGAATGGTTCAGGGACAGAAGAAATTAAAGTTACTCCTTCAGATAAAGCCCAGTAGTGACACAGCACTGTCATAATACACCTCCTTAATCTAGTCAAACTCTACAAGAAGAAAGAAGGTAATCCTTGGAGGATTTCCACTAAGTATAAACAATAATATATTACCTAAGGGCTTAATACTGCTCTGCTGACAAAAACCTCTGAAATTTCATGCAGTCGAGAAACCCAAATTCCAGCTCAGTACAGGGAGCACTTCATTTGGGATTCATCTGTCCAACTTCAAATGCATGCAGCATTAATATTTGCATATGAAAATTCATTTAGACTCCATATGTGGAGAGCTGGGCATTTCTGGAGTCCATTACTGATGAACAGAGCCAAGAAGCATTGCAGATAAGTAATGTGAAAAATGAATACTATTTCTTTAGCTAAATGTATCTGAAAACTCTCTTGGCTCTGTGGCCAAGACAAAGTTTTCTTCTATTTTGAATAAAACAAAAAATCTCAGAAAGCCTCAGCACCAATTTAAAAAATAAATAAATAAATAAATAGAAAAAGGAAGGCAAAACAGCAACAAAAATCCCAGCATTGTGTTACTCACAAAGTCACTCTTATCACACACTGTGAACCAAATCCTTCTTCCAGGCAACATCATAAGAAGTGAGACCAAGGGCATTGGCCAAACTTCAGTTTCTTTCTTTAGCTACATCTCAGTCCCCCACATGGACAATTAATCTCTGCTTTAGGAGTCAGTCTATGGAGCACAGTTGCAGTCAAAGCTATCATTGCCAAATGAAAGCAGCAGGTAAATGACTTTGTGCTATCTCTGGTTTTATAAGCTTCCTTTGATAAAAGCTGGCTTTGAGGCAAATAAACAACTTGGTATGAAGACACACGAGCCAGCAAAGGTCTGGAAGTCTTTCAGATCTTGGTATTATCATCCCAAGATGAGCCCTTGGACAAAAAACATGTCAGACCATGCCATAAAATACAGGAAAGGGAGAGGTACAAATCCAGTAAGAACTTAAAAATTGTTTAACTTGTCATGTTCAGTATCTGTTTCTATACTCCTCCCAATTTATTGAAGCAGATTTTGGTAAGAGTGCAAGGGAGAGAAGCCCTGCAATTTAAATAGACCTTTCTGACTGTCAGATTGATTACAGTTTTCTGCAAACAATACATTTTTAAATATTTCTTTATGGAGTTTATTTTACTCCCAATATTTTCCCTATTATACAAACCCCATAACGAATGCAATCACACTTCTATTCACTGCCTCTCCAAAGTCTTCCTCCCTCCCTTTTCTCTAGCCTCCTGTTAGCTCTTTCTTTTCTAAATTTAACTCCCTTAGCTTTGTTTGGTAACCTTTTCCTCATGCCCTCATTATCTAAATTCTGCTCCTGCTGTGGTAAAGCTGGTGGGGAGCTGGAGCTGCGTTGTTATTTTGGAAATGGGCGGGGGAGGAGGTAATGAATCAGTCCATCACTAGAGGTTTATTTATGGCTGTTTTTCCTTAATAAATAAATTTTTAAAACTAAACTAAGTTCTCTACCACCTTGTACAAAATATTGACAGCAAAAGCACTGGAATTTATTTTTAATATCCCAAAATATGCCTTATTTCTGGTTATTATATTGGCAGGGTAGCAAAAGGATGCTGGACAGTCCTTTACAGCTGTGAAATGTAAATATAAGCTGGAACTGACTCATTTGATCAGTGCTCAGTGTTAGCAAGGGTGACCCTGGAGAAAAAGAGATCAGCACAGAGGGACAGACTCCACAGGGCAGGAGCTGAGTCCTGCCCTCAGCCAGCTGCTGCTCATCCCCAGCTCCTTCTCAGTGCAGGAGGCACTTCCAGCAATTCCCACGGGTCAGGATGTGGCATTTAGGAAACTGAGGGTGCAGGTAACTACCCTCTTCCTTCCCACTCACCACAAAGGTTCCTCACCCAGCCTTGGACAGACCTGAATGCTGCCTTTAGAGTCTCTCCATGAAGTAGCCATGCCCTGACAGGCACAAATATGGAAATAGATTGTTCAAAACAACAACAGCAACAACCCAAAAAAACAACAGCAATAAAAACAAACACGCAAAAAACCAAAACAAAACAAAAAAAAACACACAGTAAAAGAAACCAAACCCCAAAGATTTGCAGCATGAAAAGACAAAGAAGCAAGGACAAGGCAGTGCTAAGGTCATCAGTCACTTCCCAAAGAGGACAACAGAGTAAATCCACATCACTTAACAAAGAATACATTGCCCTAATTATTATAGCAGTTTTGCCCAAACTTTAATGCATAAATTGCAGCTCTCTTTGGAGTTTCCCATTGCTTCATCACACACAAAACACCTGCAGCCCTGTGGAGATGGAGGGAAGCTCCAGGCAGGGCATGGTTTGTCCATCCTATCAGGAATGCAGGAGAAAACTGCAGGGAGCACAATCTTAGTGAAGGGAATAACTGCAGCCTTTCCCAACATCATGTTCCATGTATCCTGCCCAACACAGCCTTCTACAAACTCCTTGACTGCCCCAATAAATCTAACCTTGAGCTAGTACACTTTAAACACTCTATGGAAACAGGTTGATGCACATAAAATCCACACAGCTAATGCACAGTGAGGTTCCTAAATGAATGAATTTGGATGCAAGTAGGAAATAAAAGCTATATTTCACCTACAGAGAGAGCCTGGAAACCCCTGTTCTCACAAAGCACATACTGATTTTGAAAATATAGTGAGCTTGTGTTGGGACACAGAGGGGAGATATTTTTAAAATGCCAAAGTCACTGGCATGGCACCAGGCGTTGGTTTAATTTCATTCTCATGCTTGCTCAGAGCCAAAATGAGTCATCTTTCCCATGAAATAGGAATCTGTACACAAAGCTGGCTGTTAATTACCTTTCCTGTCTCCATTAAAGAGGGAAGTGACAGCTTCAACCTCTCCCTGGGCGAGCATTGTGTTCTCTCGCTGTCTCCACCGCTCGCCAACAAATCTGCTGCTACAACTCAAGTGGCACTTGAGATATTCAGTCTAGCATTTCAACAACAGTATAATAACTGATAATTTGACAACAAGAAGCCATCCTCAGGAAACTCAAGCCACTTATAGCCCCAGGAGAAACAAGGAGAGGTATTTCTTCACCAGGCCTGCCCACAGGGCAGCTCGTTCTGGCCCTGGCCAGCACTGAGCGCCCCAAAACTGGGAGCAAACATCTCCAAAATATTGCTGGTTCAGCACATTGGCTCCATGATATGAGGAGGTCTATCCCTCATTTATTTGTGAGGCTGCAGTGAGCATAAAGTTGTGAGAGTAGCAGAACTCACAGGAGATGGTGCCTGGCTCAGAGTGATTGCCCTGAGCATCCCCAGCCCACCCTGCACCTCTGGGCACGTCACCTCTGCAGCTGCACTGTCACCCCAGGGACCAGGATACCGGTGACAAAAGGTGTCTCCAGCTCTCCTGGTATTCTGGTACTCCACCAAAATATCACAAGTTCCTTAGATGCCTTTTTACCTTTGCACAGGGCACTAAGTGGAAGGAATGTAAAGTGTCACAGCAGTTGCCACCAATTAACTAAGAAAACCTGAATCTGCCATATTCCAAAAATTACAGTGGCAAGACATGACAAGAAAAAAATTAGTTCTGTTTGTTCCCTGGGCTTTCACTTCTATGAGAGACTCTCTGATTGAAGGGCAGAAACAAAAATTTTCAAAGCAAAAGTCTGTTCTTTTTAAAGACCGTTTTGAAGAGCTTTATTTATAAGTGAAATAGCATAAGATTTAGAATATAATTATAAAAAATGGGGGGAAAAATAAAAAGGCAACACTGACATTGTCACTCATTTACGGTTGTAACAAAAATTCTCTCCTATTCAAAGGTGAATCAAGATCCATACAAGGTTTCTCTCAGCTAGCCCTTGGGATTCAAATAATTAATGTACTTGTGCTGAGCTTCCCAGAAGGACAAAACTCACCTTTGTGTGCATTTCAGCAGTTAAAGAAACAAAAATTTTCCAGAAAAGAAAACACTGAAAACCTTCAAATGCAGCAGGAAAAAAATTCATATTCACTTCCATTTCTTTCATAAGCTCAATGTTTTACCCAGAAACAAAACAACCTCCAAATAAAAGCTCAAAGGAACTTGCTAACCCCCCTGAGCTCTCACTGGACACCTCTAAATTAAACAACACCACTGATGAGTCTTTAATCCTTTGTGTCACTACAGGAGAAGATTGATGTGTTCACAGCAAGGTGTTGGATCATTTGCCTGGACCATGGCACAGGTCATTCTCCTAGCTCAGCCTGAAGGCCACTATAATTTATTTCTTTTCTTCCACCAGTTGCATCTGATTTATTTACTTATTCACCTGCAGAAGTAAATACAAACACCAGGGTTGATATCTTTATAGCATCCTTCCCCCTGAAGAACCAGGTTCCCACTATATCAGGATACCCACTACTATGATAAACCCTTTTTGTGGTGAATTTATTACTTTGTCACAGCATGTTCTGTATTGAGTAGAACAGCTCCAAGTGAAACCAGTTCATTAGTCATCTGCTCTGTGGCTTATGGGGGAAAGCTCTAGAATTACTAAAAATAAATACACACAAGGAACTGCATTATTTCTCAGAGGCAGGGAAATTCCTGTTACCACATGTCTTATCTGAGAAGATAAAGAATACAGGAAAATAATAAAGGAAATTTTGATCATTACAGTAATTTCATGAGGGTATCTAAAAATCAAAGCACAAGACTGAATTTCAGCCTTGCAAGGTTAATCATAGAAAACTCATCTACATGAAGCACACTGCCTGGTTTACTGCTGCCTTTTTTTTTTTTTTTTCATAAAATAGTTTAAAGCTAGTTTTTCATTTCATTGAACTTTTCATGGGGCTGTTCATCACATTTTTACCATCGTGGCAAGTGACTAATGACCTTGAAAAAAATAAAAAGTAGCCATATGAGCATTAGCAGAATAATATATACTCCAGATAAAGGAGGGAATGTTCAGCTTTTGCTCAGTGAGGTATGCAGCTTGTTCGACAAAAAATGATTTATAGGGGAAGCAACAGGAAATCTCATGATGGTTTTGAGATGCACAGCAGGCACAAGCAAAGCTGGGACTCAATGCAAGCAGAATCCCACCATGGAAACAGAGGTAATTAATATGTGCTTGTGATTGAGCTCACCTAACCTGTACCCTCCTTATTTAATTCCTTGAACTCGAGGCCATCATGAATAACAAACTCTGCTGTGTCTTCTTCCCAGAGACTGGGAAGAAATGGGAACAGAGTCACAGTTACACAGGACAGAACTAGAGTCTGCTATTTTCCTTCCAAATGAAGGAGGAATTATTCCACAGGGTGTAGCTGAAGGTGCAAGATTCAGTGCTGCATGGACACAGGCACAGAACTCTCACTATTTAGCAATTCTTTGCCCTGAAAAAAAATACCCCAATGTGTGAGGGAGTCATCTCCCAATCTCTTTAAAAGATTCAATGCTTCTAATGCTAGTTATTTCATTTCAGGTATTCTTATTCACAAAAACAACAATGTTCCCTTCCTGAAATCCTTGTGGTGTGCAAAGGGGGTCTAGTAAAGGGTTCTCACAAATATATGAGAATTGCATGCAGAAAAGGAGAAAAGAAAAGGGGAAAAAATCCACAAAAACCTCACCAAAAGCAATGGCAGAATGGCCCTGTTTTCATTCTGTCAAGCTTCATCTCAAGCACGCTTTAAAGCAATTTAAGTGTTGCCCAATTTGATTCCCCAGGCAGCCCCAGCAGATGACAACATGAAAACCTGAGACACCACATGCACTCAAAGTGCCTGAGCACTGCTCACACAGACCCTGGCCAGGAGCATCCAATGGATGGACTCAGGGAGGGGGAAACAGATAAAAACAGAAAGAAATAGAATTTTTAAGGATGTCTCTTCTAATCTTGTTTCTATTCACTTCAATATAGGAGCAAGAACAACTTTCTCTTTTAATTTTACAAGATTTCATAGGCAGATTAAAGTTTCTCTGTAGTTATTTCCTCTGCATTTGATCTGGCTTATTTCTTTTAATATCAATGGAGTTAAAAGAGGATGCATGTCATCTATTTTATTGGGTTTCGTTTTTCCCAGTGCAACTTTTTACAAGAGCAATCAGCTCAAAGAGAAAAGGCAATAGTACAGTTCTGACCTGGGAGAATTTCACATTTACTTAGCAATCCTAGAGGTTATTTCAGTTGCAGACTTCAGCTTCAGCCAAACTCTTGCTTTTTGGTTGCAACCACTAAAAGGCCACATGCAAACAGAATCTTTCCAGGTAAAAGTGTTTTGATGGACACACATGTAACCACTGCACCCTGAAATGCCTTTGGAAATACAGGACACCATGCCAAGAGGTTGGGCACATATAGATTACTGAGCTGGAAAATTATTTTGGACCCAAAGTCTCTGTACTTCAATTTTATGGGTAATTAAACCTAATGTGTTGTCATTCAGAAAGCAATTAAGTCCAATATCTAGCATGCAGTGTCCCCTTGCAGTGAGTGATGGGGAGGAAGTGACAGGATTCACTGTGCTGAGGGATCATTTCTGGGAACCCCCCTGATGACCTTGGGTCCTCTCCCAAAAGGGAAACTGAGCAAAGCAGGCAGGTGGGGCAGGAGGGTGTCCCTGGGGCTGCACCTTGCACTCAGCATCAGCTGCACTGCCAGGGAAGAGCCTTGGCTGACGCAGGGAGAGCCTGGAAAGGAGATTTCCCAAGCAATTAGACAGCTTTATCTGGATATTGCTCTGCTAAAGAGACAGAAACGGCCAGAGATAAGAGAGATCAGGGATGCAGCAACGATTTTCATTCTTCAGGAATTTCACATTGTCTTGAGTTCCAGTACAGGATGTGATAAAAGGTATCTATTCTATCACCATCTGTTGGGGGTGGGGGCAGTGATCCTGATCTCTGTGGGAGATATTCTGCTAATGGGCCATCCATTGAAACCAGGCAGGGCATTGTTCTTTATCTTTTCACACCCCATCCTTCCTCCAGCCAGTCATTTTCTGCTCATGGCCATTGAGTCCCACTGTGGCACTGATAAAATTACTGCATCCCATTGGGAGTTGCTCCAGCCAGGGGGAAGAGCCCAACATTTCTTACCAAGATAAAAACAGAGGTTTTGGGACACTAAGGGAGCCCCTTTCTCCACTGGACTCCAGAGGAAAACCGGATTTCTCCACATCACCACTGGACCTTTAGAGGGAAACTGCACCTTGTACAGGAGCACTGCTCCAGCTGAGCCACATCTGTCACTGCAGGAGGATGCAGCCACCATGGAATGGGACTGCTGCCAACACCCTGCCTGACGGGTGTCAGGCTGTACTCTGACTGTGTCAGGGTTTGGGGTTTGTTCTTTGTAGTGCTGTATTTCTATTTTAATTTCCCTAGAAAAGAACTGTTATTCCTAATTCCCATATCTTTGCCTGAGAGCCCCTTGATTTCAAATTTATAATAATTTGGAGGGAGGGGGTTTACATTCTCCATTTCAA
This sequence comes from Catharus ustulatus, assembly GCF_009819885.2. Taxonomy (NCBI): domain Eukaryota; kingdom Metazoa; phylum Chordata; class Aves; order Passeriformes; family Turdidae; genus Catharus; species Catharus ustulatus. The sequence continues at coordinate 14,019,501 of NC_046235.1, read as the reverse complement.
AGAGAGGTTCCTGCCTTTTTCAGCAGACACCTGTCCTCCAAATTAGGACTCACATCAAACATACTGGGCACACTAGATGCCTTTTCACTTATTCTGTTGGCAGAAGACACCAATTCAATTCACCAAAGCCATCAATAGGGGTAACTCAGTCATTGCAAAATCCCCTTGGCTGAGAGCCGTGCTTACCCACCACCAGTGCCCAACCCTGGGCAGCAGCACAGCATTCCTGGGGTGGCAGGGAGCAGTCCCAGGCCATGCCCACAGCCCCAGATGGATGTGAACCCAAGCAGCCCACAATGGGGTGCCCCTGGAGCCCCAGATACCCTGCACAGCCCAGCTGCACCAGTGCTGCAGGAGCTGTGCTGTCCTCTCCAAGCAGAGCTGCTGCCCTGGCTTCCCTGAGCCCCCCATAAATTGCACATGACCTGCAGTCCTTGGCCGTACAAAAGGTCATCTGTCCCCAAGCTCAGTGAAAACCCTGAGTTGAGATCTTCAGGGAAAAAAAAAAGAAAGCAGGCTTATGTCAGAGTACCCATTAATATCACAACATTTGTTTTAAATTCTGTGTTTAAGTATCATTAGGTTTAATAACAATGGTGTGCTGAGACATAATTGTGATCAAAAGGTTCACCCAAGGTTAGAAAGAAAGTTGGTTGCAAAGTCACAAAACCAATCTAATCTCCTGCTGCGCAGACCTGTACTTTGGGAGGAAGATAATTGTTACTAAAGCTCACCAGTGGGTAGTCGCCATAAAGAAAAACTTAATAATTTAGAGTGTGTATAATGCCTATTTTTTCAGTGCAACTATGGAATGGGGAATGAGATTGGTAGGGAAAAACTAAAATAAATTTAGCAAACAATACCTTCACAAATATTGCATCAAATCACATCTCAGAGATGCTGTTACAGTCATGCTGACCCAGCCAAAACATTGGTCTTTTTACACAAAAAGCTAACGCCACAGTGGGATTTCTTAAAACATTTTTCTCTTCCTCTGTTATTTTTTGCACTATTATTTGAATGCACCAGCTTTCTGCTTCTTTCATGACTGGGCAGCTTAGTGATAAGCCAGAGTATTACAAATGTTTTCTCCATCTTTGAGAGCAGTGTGTAACATCATTAGATTTACACGGTTTGCTTTGGCAGTGACATGTTCAGTGGACAGGCTGGTCCCCCTCCACAGAGACAGGGTCAACTCTGAGTAAGCAAGATAGAAGAGCAGCATTAGCAGAAACATATAATCTCTGTTCAGTTTTCCCAAAGAGTAACCAAGGCCTCTTCTGCTACAGAGAATAAATGAAAATATTTATTGGCTGATAAAAATTAGTAAGCTGCTCTATCACATGCCTGTTCTGGCACGTTTTCTCACTGATTACAGTACAAGGTAGCTTCAGGTGATGAGCAGAGAAGGGCTGGTGACAGCCTCAGCTGAAGAACAGCCTGGCTTGAAGAACAAGAGGGCAAAGCTACAAACCCTGGCACTGCTACTGAAGGATTCAATATTTAGTGTGCAACTCACATTTCCACCAACAACACAGAAAAACATCAGTCCTGTTCCTCTGCCTGCCTACAAACTCACCTCCCCATTTCAAGCTGGCAGTGCCACGCTGTCCCTGCCCCAGTTGTTTCTGAAACACAAAGGCATTCACAGCAACATCACCCCATCCTGGGCACTCCTGGAAGGTGAATTTTCCTGAAATGCCAGGCTTGCAGTATGTTGTACTGCCTAGCTAATTTTATACCCTGGTCCATCCATGAGGATATGGACAACATATGAAGTCTGTTAATGGCTCATTTCTGCATCAGATCCTCCTGAGCTGCTCCACGGGCTGGCAGTGATGTGTGACACATCAGGAATTTCCCAATTTGTTGACTGTCACAGGTTTGCTTTCACCTCCCTGGAAAATCAGTCCCAGGAGTCGAAAGCCAGATTTTCACTCTCTAGCTCAATGCCTCTGTTCAGCATGTGGAGGTTAATGACAGGGTGTAATAATCAATAAACAGCTCCTGGCTTTCAGCTGATGGTGCATTACTGCCAGGTCGGAACGGGAAGGTGAGCCGTGCAATTGCTGCTCGCTGGGGAAGGCTCTCTCGGGGCAAGCACAACCCCTCAGAGCTCCCTTGCTTGTCCTGCTGATGTCATTCCCACTCTGCTCAGTCCTTGCTGTCAGCATGTGGCTGTGTTCTGGAATTAGGAGGCTGACAGTGATGGTTTTAATGACATGCAAACAGGCAGCGTTTCGGTGATTTCCAATAACTACGTGCCAGCGTAAAAGCTGCAACTTCTAAGTGAGGGAGGCAGATCCCAGAAAGCTTTATGCTTACAAAACCCAGTGTCCACATGAATTTGAGTCAGGACCAAGCTGGAGCCTGTGGCAGGAGAGCACTGCTTCACCCAGCACAGGTCTGTGGTGCTCGTGCTGCAGGGTTCAGAGGTTGCTTTCTGCTTGTGCCCTGCCAGCCTCATTTACCTGCTAATAACAAAGGTTAGGAATGAAGGGGAAATGCTTTTTGGTAAAAGAAGGAACCTCACATCAAAATAAAGCATCCTTCCAGCTTCAGAAAACAGCAAAAGAAATTACTTAAGATTTCATTATGCTTTTCTTGGCCATTTCATTTCTGCACCGGATAGCAAGTGACATCTATCCAGACTGTCAGACTTCTTTCCATCATGCAGAAGGACAGAAGAAATCACTCACTGACACCTTGAGATTGTAAGGACAGAAAGCAAAGGGACATCAAGGGGTTTAGCATTGAATGAGCCAAGTACCTGAATCCATTTAACTCACAACTTCCAAACGACTTCCACTTGACTCAAGCAAGGAAACAGGGACACATTGGATATCAAAACAAAACAAACAAAAAAAAACTTTCAGGCTTTAGCTCCTCAAGATAGATCATCACTCAGTACCTACATAATCCATCTCATCTAGTTTGTTTTCACCAGCTGTGCTCTGGAGGTGGCATGAGCACCCAACAGAGAAACCATCTGAAAGGAGCTCCCTGCAAGGACAGGCAGAGCCTGAGCCTCCTTTGCACGATTCAGAGATCCACCCAGAAACGATGCAGCCACACCATGCTCCAAGGGGGAGGTTGAAGCTCTGGAACAGGCAAGATCCTGCAACCCCTCTTCACAAAGGCAGCAAACAGCAGGAGGGGAAGCAGCTCCCATCTCCTGCAGTGCTGTCAGGGGAGCAGCAGATCCCAAATGCAGCCCAGCAGGCTGTGCCCAGTACTGATGGTCAATCTTCCAGGAGCTGCTTTGTGCCCAGGGGTTCTCAGGGGCTCCTCTGCCTCTGCTGTGGCTGGCACTGGCTGTGCTGGCACCAGCTGGGTGACAAACCTGACTGCAGCTCTCACATCTGCTTTGAGAATCTGCCACTGGTCCGAGACAGACTGAGGCATTTGCTGCTGGAAATTGCAGAACTTTGTACCTCAGTGGGTAAGAGCTCAAGGAAAAGGAGATAAGCAGCTGGGGCAGTGGAGGTTGGTTTTATTTTACACCCTCACCCACTGAGAGGCACCACTAAGATTGGCCAACCATCTCAGCAAGGGCAGGTGGAGCAGGAGGTCTGCAAACCACTCTGGGTGAAACAACAGCACGAGGTCTGTGCCTGAGGATGCTGGTCCAATACAGGCAGAGGAAACAGCAGCCCCAATCTGCTACTTATTTACTCTGGACTCCAGACATTTTTACTCTGAGAACACTTGGTCTTACTGGAAGAGCAGCACCATGCTTGAAAACATCCTCTAAGTTAAATTGTCAATATTCAGTATGTCAGTGGACTGACTATTTTTCCTTTTTTCCTTCCCCCACCCCTTTTAATGAAAACAAATACAAACAAACAAATCAAACCCAAACAGACAAACCCCACGCCACTCTGAAATCCCTGTACAAATTTACAGCTGCTGCCAAGCTTTGTAAAGCAGATGATGTGATGCAACCAGAGAAGGGAAGGGAACACAGAGGATTCCCATACTGTTTACTCTCACACAATAAGGAACAATCACAGCAACTCAGTGGCTTGGATAAAATGAATTTCACACCTCAGGTCAGCATGGAGTGAATGGCTGCTCCCAGGTCTCTCCTGCCAGTGCAATGAACCTGGGATGGAATGGCATTGCTGAGATACACTGAGACAAGGAGAATTTTTGTTACAGTTTCTGCTATAAAAAAATAGCAGAAATAGCATGTGAATGCTACAGAGTAAGGCCTGAATTTATTTTACCCTCAGAAAAAATAGAAGTACAAGAAGTAAACAAAACAACCAACAAGCTGAGATACATCTCAATATTTCCTCTCTTACTAAGAGAGGACTTACTCCTTGTCCAAACTAGATTCAGCAGGAGCATTAAGGCCATTGCAGAGCAGATAACTGCACTACAAACCATTACCATGGAGGTGAGAAAAGCCACAGTCCATTCCAATGGGCTGTTAGGTGCCCTATGCTGAACAGTTCCACAGCTATTAAAGTGTCTTGTTATGGAACACACAATGTTCTACAAGAGTTATGCCATGCCATGTTTCTTTAAAATACCACAGAAAGGCACACCAAAAAGTAAAAAAGGCAGACTGCATCCTTGGAGGGGAATACAGTCAAACTGACTCCAGGGGAGCAGCAGAGCAAGCATCAAGCCACCTTCCCAATCTCTAATTCTTGATTAAACTTTGGTCATTTGTGGATGTGCCTCTCCAGTCCATCCAACCACCATCAGCACCAGCAGTTGCATTTAGACAAAGTGAAGAATTCAGGGGAAATGTTAAATTTGTTTTGTTTTTTTTTAATATGCATAGTAAGAGCTGAACTGCTCCCAGTTCCCTCAGCAGCCACAGGGACCAGCCCTTACTTACACTGACTCAGCAACCAGGATCCTTTCACCTTGTAGAATACCCCAAGCCTTTGCTGCAGCCAGAATGGTCTTCCTTGGAGCCCCAGGACATGGGATGACTCAGTTTTAGGGTTCATGATTCCAGACTCAGCTCAGAGATCCACCACCAGGTCTGTGTGCAGAGGGATCGTGTGCTGATGTGCTGGTTAGAGTGGATTTGAATGTGATAGGACAGATGCAAGCCCTGACCTATTAATGGGGTTAAAGTAATCAAAACAGGGCTCTGCAGCCCACACTCCATGGAAGACAGCTCTCCAAAGGGCTTATTGCATCCTGTGTTCTCTCCATTGGCAGAAATCCCTCCTAGCAAAGCTTCCATCTGAGGAAGACCTGTGAAAGATGGAAATGGGTCATCTTCTCTCCCAAACACTCACATCTTTCCTGCCCTGGGGATCCACTTAAAAGCATTAGGTGACAAATGTTTTGTTGCCAAGCATTGCAGAGGCCCCATGGAACGTATCTTCTGACACCTCTGCTGGAAAACGAGCAAGTGGTATAACAACATGACAAGGGATTTAAAAAATTAAATCTCCCCAGACGCTCCCTGGGGGTGCTTTTCCTACAACATGCAGACTGGCAGAACTGCTGCTTGTGAGATGCCACAATCCTGCATTTCCTTGTTTTACAAGAAATGGGTTTCTCCTCTCAGTGAAACTTTAATGTGACAAAAGGAAGGGGCACTGCAGTAGTGCTGGGATGCTTTCCTTTGAATGCCACCATGCCTGTGGCAGGGCATTCACCTTGCTCCTGGACTTGTCTTTGCATGGTCAATCACTCAGATCAGAAATAAAATCCTTTTAGGAGGACTAGACAGAGTGTGAAGGTTTTGGCTGAGAACTTTTCATGCTGGAAAGTGCTAGGAAGGGAAACAAAGAAGGGGTGGACAAGACAGGCCATTGGAGCAGAATGGGACAGACCACGTTTCAAACACCTGGTCTCTTCCCTCCAGGGCTTTGAGACATGGCAAGACTGCTCAAGACATGTAGGATGTGTTCAGTGCCAGCCCACAGCTCGTCCCAGCCTCCCCCAGTCAAAGCTGTGTTATCAATGGCTGTCTCCTCACCTCCATACCTGCTGCTGTAAATCATAGCCCAGAGCCAGGCTTAAGAGAAAGCATCTAAATCACAAAATAAAACAGGTCAGAGCTGCAATTATGATCAGTGAAGCAGGCATCAGTATGTTGTGCATAATTAAAATGACTGTAGGACTTCTCTATAAATATCAGCCAGAAAAGTGTCTCTTTGTGTGTGGGCATAAAAATGAGATGCAGGAAACAGCCTGCTCTGATGTGACAACACGACCTTGGAACAACTTTGTTGCCTCCACAGCAGAGTAATTACACTGTTGAAATGGCTGATTGTGTCCCTCTTGCCATCAGCAGCAACCAAGCCTTTGCAGCAATAAAGTGGAGCAAGTAACAGTTCAATAAAGATCCACAGATAGACTCGTTTTGCAGGGGCTGCTGCTCCTTGAAGTTCTCTAAAGCTGCAGTTCCAAGAGCAGAGGCTCTCGTTTTCTCCTTTAAAAGTCTGAACTCAGCTTGGAGATGAAATCTACTCAAGATGATAAATGGATACCATGCTAAGCTTGTCTTACACACGTCTTTAAATATTTTACTTACTGCTCATCAATCTTCCCCATCTATGCAGCATTCTTAACTACTTTGCAGTAAGAAATCCGATCCCTCCGGGGAATTTGGGAAGCAAAATACATTCCCAATCTTCTCAATGCTCTGATGACAGGAAATAAGGAAATGTTAAATGGAGAGTGGTGCTAAAGCAGAGAGTTGCTCCAGACAGCTTTGTTGTTGCCAGACTGAGCTGCGGGGCAAGGTCTGCACCCACGGGTCAGGGGCAAATCCACAGAGTGCATTTTGAACCTTGTGAGTCCCAACATTCACAGCTTCACTGGCAGCAACTCAGAACCACAAATCAAGGCTGAAACACTGCACAGGGCAGGCTCCACGAGTGAGCAGGTGAATACCATCACTGGTAAGGAGCAGCACAAAAGGACTCTTTCCATTAGCACAGAGAAAAACCAGAAGTTTGGCAAGCGACGACACGCGAGGTACGTTTTTATTCAGAGCTATTTCAAAACACAGATACTTCAATCAATAATCACTCACCTCCCATTCAATACCCCAGTAATCCCCTTTTGTCCAGCATAATGCCTAGACACAATTTTATTGACCCAGCAGTATTCTCCTAGGAATTCTTTGCCTAGGCATTCTTTGACTGCTAATGACCGGGTGGGCACATTTCTCCTGCAGCCAAGTATTTATCAGGCAGAAGGCAAAGATGGGATTCATTGATGCATAAAACATTGCAGATAAATAATAATGAAAGACCTATGCATCATTCTTGTCAATGTGCTGAGAAGATTTGCTGAATGCAGGAAGGCTGGGGGGGAAGGAAAAAAAAATAATCAAAAGCGTTCATCTGGGAGGACAAATATTGAGGCAAAAGCTCATTCAGGGGCTGAAGGGACCCTTCCACCAAGACCAGACTATTAGCACTGAAAATACACAACCTGATCTTGTGCCCAAAAATGCACCATCACCACATGCTCCACAAGAAATGCCCTAAACCATCTCACAACCCAAGGAATGGTTATAAAATGCATATTGAATTGGGGGAAAGATGATGGGATTTAATAAATTAAAGGATTTTTTGTGAATATTTCACAAGCTGAATGAGTAAAAGAGTACTGGATAAATTAATTCATATAAATTATATTCCATATGAAATATTAATATGCTGGACAGCAATCAAAAGTCACAAATTAAACAAAATAAAAGCCTGCAAGAAAATGAACTGGAACACTGAAAAACAGGGAAAATAAGAGAGGAGGAAGCAGATGTCATTCTCAAATCCCTCAAATATAGATCTTCTTTATAAAGAATAATGGTGCATCCAAAATGGTCATTTCCTTAAAATAACCTATATAAAGCACTAAAGGAGAGGCACGTAATACATGGCACTGTTGCAGCTCTGTCAGGTCACCATTTTCTTTTTAAGGTGTTATACTGCTTGAGCTTCTGCTGGGAATTCTCCTTAATAAATTTCCTTTATATGTCACTTTTCAGGACTGATATTTGAGGGCTGCTATGAAAAGATTTGGAGATCTTCTGGAATAACCACGTGGAGCTGGTAACCCTGAGCAGGCAGGAGCAGAGCAGCTCCCTGGGAGATCCCCACTCACAGATCAGTGGTTCTGGGGCAGGACAGGAGTCAGGGAGTCTCATGAGCCATTGGGACACGAATGAGCTCCAGGTTCAGATCCTGCTGTGCTCTGGGAAGCCGCACACAGAGCAGTTCTAGCACAGCCTGAGTGCAGCATCTCCACCCCACCATGGGGGCACAGACATGGAAGAGCAGAGGGGAAAAAACACCTTGCAGAGCACCAGGCCAAAGTTCCTGTAACCCAATGCTCTGCTAAATAAAGTGCAAGAAGTGCTCTGAAATCCAGCCCACGGAGCAGCCTGGTCCAGCCTGGCAGCACTTTCTGCATTTTACCAGGTGACCCATCTCCTGTTGCTCAAACTCAGAGAAAGCTCACACCTGTCTGTTAATACATTCCCCTGTCAGAGTCTGTTAAGTGCTCATCTGCCCTTCTCCACATCCCTCACCCTTGCAGGAGACAAACTCCATTCAAGGCAAGAAACATAAAGAAAGCTCATTTCCTTTGAACTTATTTACAAGTTTTACCATTAAACTTGCCCACATTATGCAAGCAGCTTGCAATCTTCCCTAATTCTCTGACTTTAATTATATAATTGAACAACCTAAAAACTCATTTTTTCCAGGAAACATTAAACATTACCATCTTAATGAAATTCTTAATGAAACCATCCTCCCTGCATGCAAATGACTGGCACTGGGTTTGCTTATCACAGTGATAGACAAAAGGACAAATGCCCTTCCTGTTGTCAATCATCAGGAGTGACAGCCCTGCCTGAGGACACTCCCCCTCGATGGATGGATAAGGGTGACACAATCAGACAGGGGGAGGCATCCCAGGGAAGGCTGAGGAAGCAGCCAGGAAAGGTCAGTAAGTGGGAATAAACCAACACCAGATACACAGACAAGGCAAACTTTATTCTTCAAGCCCAGCTGAGTTCTGAGGGGCTCTGCATCAGCTGGGCTGCCACACACAGGGTGGGAAGAGCTAGAGAGGTGAGTCAGGGGTCTCAGCAGGGTCCTGTTGTAGCCATGTGCTGCCCATAAGGGAAAAAAATATCCACTTGACTATTATAACCTGTTTCAAGACACTTGGCTCAGCCTTCCCAACCTCAAACACCCTCTTTGTATTGCCTTTGTCTCAGAGAGACTCTTGGCTCAGCTCTGCTGCTGCAGACACAGCACACTCACCAAAAAACAAGAACCCACCTGGGAAGGAGCCCTGCCAGTGGAGGGGTTGTGCTGGGAGCGCTTGTCCTTCCCTTGCAGCTGGGTGTGCCCATCACAGTGTGCCCATCACAGCGTGCCCATCACAGCGTGCCCATCGTGTCACAGCACAGAGGGATGCTGCTGTATCAAGCAGCACCTGTACTGCAGGGACCCAAGATATCTGCAGGGGTGAAACCTCCAGGAAAAGCTGCAAGAGAGCAGGGGGGGAATAGAAACCAGCACTGAACTCCCATTGCCTCTCTCACCTCACCCACCACCTTGCCAGTCCTTTGTACTAAACCAGCTGCAGAGGAGAGGAGCATCTGTCCCTGCCAAGGCTGTGGAGGTGCCTTTTTGGACCCAGCTCCTCTTTTGGTGCCTGGCTGCTGTTGCTGCTGTCCACAGCAGACTTTTGAGGCACTGGCCCAGCCACCACTCCAAACAATTTGATTTACAGGCTACAGCACTGTTCTCCCAAAGCAGACCCATTCTGCTCCCTCCCAGCCTTTTCTTGCAGGGTATTTTTACACAGCCAAGTTCTTGTGCAGTACCAAGCTCTACCCAGCAGAAGAAATTTTTGTCACGAATATTTCGGGTGCATCCTCTCCTTCACTGTCACTTTGCGACCTCCAGTTCTTGTTTTTGATACCAGTTCAAAGACACCACAAATGTCTTTCATTTTTATTCCCATCAAAAACATGTGTAGTTCAAAGACACGACCTTGGTGTCTGCTTCTGCAAACAACACTGGCCTCGGTGCTACACCAAAATCCATGTCACTGAATCAGCCTGCTCGAGCCTCTTCTGAATCTAATTCTTTCTAAATCTAATTCCCACAGATAAAGAGCAGAATAGTTTTATTCAATAAGCATTAATTAGTCCTTTTTTCCTCCACTCTCCTGCTTCACTGCACTTACAGCATCCCACCCCTTTGGCCCACAGGTACACCTCACCCTGCTGCAGCTCCCAGATTGTCCTGATGATTTATTGACAGTAAAACTCAAGCCCCAGGTGCCTTTCTCAATTTACACTCAGATCTGCAATTATGGGGTAGGTGGTCATAGCAAACTTTCAAATGAACAGAGATAGCTGCAATTAGGAATTTAGAGGGAAAGAAGGAAAAAGCAAAGAGGTGTCAGTTCCTGGCACTACCCAAACCAGAAGGTCTGGGAGGGAATATTGCAAGAGTTAATAACCCAGCAGAGATTGGAGATGGGGTCTGAACCTGACCCCTGTGTGGCCTCCACTAAGGGTATTCTGCTCCTCAGATTCCTGCAGCTGTCAGCTGAATGTCTGGAAGTTTTAAAGACATTAGGACAAAACCATCTTTTCCATTTTAAGCCTAAAAAATATTTCTATTTTTCAGTCAGCTACAAATATCTGTCAAGTTAATTGTTTAGTATCATTAGGAGATTAAAGGATTAATTTTACTTAGGTCATACACCTAATCCAGGTGAATTCCTGGTTTGAAGAAAATAGTTAGGGAGCCTTGATTTGACAAGCTCCCACCACCAGTCTTGATTTCCCAGCCAAAAAAAAAAATCTGCAAAGTTCTCCCCACAGTTGCAGGTAAATTTTATTTTCTAGCTCTCTATCTGTCCTTAAAGTACTACAGTTCTGCCAGCACTAGAACATTATGTGTGCCCAAAACAGAAAAGCATTTTAAAACTCTGGTAGGCAAAGAGGTTCTCAATCCTATGACAGCTCATGATCCTAAACAACAAGAAGACTGTTAATTGTGAGTTAGGTTATTCTTGGTGCTAGAACTGTCCAGCTGAAACCAACTCATATATTTGTCCAGCAGAGTAAGAAAACATCCACAAAGAACAGGGGATCACAACATGGCCATTGAGGCCCACATCAACTCATTAAAAGAAATAAATGGGAGCAATTCCATTGGCCTCAGTGGGAATTCAACCTGGTGTGCAGCTTATAAAGCACTTTCACCAGTTGAATTCAAGGCTCTTCACAGCAGAGGTGCATCATTACTTGCTATAACCCCAGAACTTTGCCCTGGTCTGGTTTGTTTTTCACTCTATGATTCATTCCAGTCTCTCAGAGTATTCCCTAGCTGTGCATTTTTGTCCCTGGCATTGTTTTCAGTTCTTAGCATCCTCAGTGCTGTATTCCTCAACAATTATTTATAGGAGGGACTCATCCAGCCCAGATCTGTGCCCCCAGCCTTATGTCAGTGCAGCTCCAGTTTTGTCTCCCAGGAATTCCATCACCTTTCTGCTCCCAGGCTGCAGCTCAACATTCCTGACAGCTCATCCCCTCTGCAGGAACAGATCTCCATCCTCCCACATGGAAGCATGGAAGATTTCCTTTTCCACAACAGCCATTCACTCATGGAAGCATGAATTCTAAAATGGAGGCCCCCAAAAATTTACTTTTTCAAGATTTAGGACAACATTGAAATCTTATTTTTACTCTGATATAAAATTTGATTCTTAATTCATCTCAATAGAAAGCCCTCTTATTTTTTTATTACCTATATCATGGTAGCATTTGTGATGACAAAAAAAACCCTCAAAGTGCTCAAATCACACATGCATGGACATATGAGGCCAAAAACAAAACTCTATCCCATTTGTTACCTCTGTCAGACTTGGTTTCCTCTCCCACCTTTCCTCTCTCTCCTTTCCTTTCTTCTCCCACCTTTTCTCCTTCCTTTCCTTTCCTCTCCCACCTTTTCTCTTTCCTTTCCTCTCCTCTCCCATCTTTTCTCTTTCCTTTCCTCTCCTCTCCCTCCTTTTCTCTCACTTTTCCTCTCCCACCTTTTCTCTCCCTCCTTTCCTTTCCTCTCCCACCTTTTCTCCTTCCTTTCCTCTCCTCTCCCACCTTTTCTCTCTCCTTTCCTTTCCTCTCCCACCTTTTCTCTTTCCTTTCCTCCCTATTCTTCTCTATTTGTAAAAGAATAAATAATTTTGCCTTTCCAAGCAGGAAGTCTGCAGTGACAGGGCGGGGAGGGGACCCTTCAGCAGTGGGAGGGAGGACAGCCAGCTGCCTTGGAGATGCACCAGAAGTGCTGACTCTGCTCCTGAAAAGCAGGAGCAGCCCCTGGTCACGCTCGTGGCTCAGACCAGGAAGGATGCCCTTTGCAAAGGAGGGATATTGATTGCAAGGAACCATCCCACCACCACCCCCTGGCAAGAGGTCACTGAAAAACTTCCCCTCCTCTCACTCACATCCATCTTGTTGACTCTGTGGAGATTCTGCAGATTACAGAAGAGCAACTGAATTATTCCAGCTAATGAGAACGTAATGTTTCATCGCCGACTTCCACAGTCACTTAAATCTATCCTTATCTAATTAATTCTACAAAACAAAAAGTGACTAGGCAAATAAAGCCCACAATGTGACAGCTGTAGTATTATGAGTTACTGTTCAGTCAGCAAACAGACCAAGAGAGTGTAAGGGGGACAAAGATAAAAGGATGGAGAAATCACTCAATGAATGATTGACTTGAACCAGTGCAAAGTTTGAGGAGGGCAAAAAACCCCACAACTGACCCACTGCCATCCTGTTATTGAAAGGCACAGAGGCTTATGAGTGGCAATTGGAGCTACAGAGAGCTAAGGCAGCCACAGCCCATCTCAGAAAAGCAAAATTAAACAACATTAGCAATGACCCATTTCCTCACCCAGCAGGGGCCAGCCCAGCTAATCTGGCACTGGAGGAAACACGCTGAGGGTTTTCCCACACAGAGATTGCTCTCTGCCAACACTTCCACTAATCCACCTTGCCCCAAAATGGTTGACCATTTCTGTTTAAAGAAATAAGTGGGGATTAAGAGGAGGAAGCCTGAAATCCAACTGTATTGAAATTAAACTGGCAGGGAAGGCAAACTGCTGAGCAAGAGGGATTTGCTCTGGAAGGGGATACAGAGCTGCTGTGGGATGGGGGGGCTGTACAGAGGGTGCAGCTGTCACACCCCACTGATACCCTCAATAGCACAGGGGGGATGCTCATTTCTGGGAGTTTATACTTGGGTTTTTTTTCTTTTTTAAGTATAAAAAGGAATTCACCTCCAAGGGAACAAGCACGAGCATAACTTCAGCCACACAGATCTTTCACTTGTGCTGCAGGTAAATGTTTTCACTTAAGTAATCTAAACTGCAGTGACAGAAAGGTTGGACTCTATGATCTTAAAGGTCTTTTCCAACCTAAACGATTTTATGATTCTCTGACAGTTGTTCCAAGTGTTTGCTCCCATCTTCTCCCCCTCACTCCCCTGCCACACTTTTAGTTACCTTGCCTATATCTACAGATATTTGTATCCTCTTTGCTACCAGTTCCATTTGCCCACTTCTTCCCTTAAAAACAAAGAATGCAGTGCCTTGCTGATGCCTCCTGGCAGAGATCTCTGAGTGCCATCAGAGCAATCCTCATTTATTCCAGCTGAGGATCTGACCCCAGGACTTGCAGTGCTTGAGCTGTAATAGAAGGAGAATCAGACCAGGCCATTACATGCTTGGGAGAAGTCCAAGACATTTTAAGGTGCTGCAGAAAGCAATGCCAGCAATTCTGCAGTTTGAAAGGGGTTTTTTTTTCCCCTATCTGAATCAAATGGAATGATCATGCAATGGGAAGGGCTCACAGAGATCTCACCCAGGCACTCTTTTGATTATCAAACATGCCAGGATCTGCCACAAGGTTTAGTTGCAGGCTGAGGAGTCCAGGGACATGCACCAGCCCATTTTACAATTCAAGGCTTATTTACATTCCTGGTTTTTTGTTTTCAGTTCAAAAAGCAGGAGAGACCCCATAAATCAGAGAGTCTGGTGTGGTATTGCTGCAAGAGCCATGATCCTCAATATGTGCCAGAGTCATCTTCACATCCAAATTGGGACAATTTAGTTACATTTGAAAGGAAATTCAAACTACACAATAAATCCAATGAAAGCAAACAACTGACACAAGAGACTGGTCATATTTTATACCCAAGCATCCAAAGAGAAGTGGATTTTCATTCTCCCTTTCTTCCTTCAGACTGAACAATTTTATCATGGTTTTTCCTACTTCTCTACAGGAAAGCTGGCCCAAGATGAGACAAAGGGCAGACACCAGACACTACCAGGTCATATCTTGAACCACTACATTTTCAACAAGAACATCTAGTAGTTATATTCAAGACCCTGAAGGGTTGCTTTCCTCACTAGACATGGTCCAGTCCACAGATTGTACAAATCTTTGGGGATAATAAAGATAATCCTCCCCAAATCTTCCCTAGTTATGTGTGGATAAGGACAGGGCACATTCTGCTCAACCTGGAATACTAAAACAGAGCTACCAGTTCCTCTCTACCTGGCCACTCTCACTAGAACAGGCCACTACTATTTGCTTAATAAAGTGTTTTGCAAGACAAACCCAGAGCATCCCGAGGTGACAGGGACACAAAAACCCCCTCAGCCCAAGAGCTGTATCAATATGCCACTGCACACGTGGGCCAGCAAAGAGCCTGACCCTGCACACACCGACAGCACTTCTGCCTTGCAGGAGCAGAACTCAGCCAAAGCCTGACAAATGCAATTAACAGGTGAGGAAAGACACGTCCAAGAACAAACATGTTTATTTGTACAGTTATTTTTACACTAGGGTGATGCATAATTTGTCATGCCCTCCATTTCTGTCCCTCTAGCACTCTGCCAGTCTCCCAGGAAGGCAAGGAATAGGAATATGGCTTTTTTTGCTAAGCAATCTCATTTCTTCTTGGTTTGTCTTTCCCTACTAATGTCTTGGGTTAACTAATTGAATTCAAGTAGCTTAATTGAAACATCTTGGGTTAACTAATTGAATTCAAGTTGAGACATGTTAAGTGGAGCTCCTGTTTCTGATGCAGCAGGGAGGGGAAAAAACACTGAGTGTCAGAGCCCTTTGCATTTGTTTGCAGCATTTTTTTTTTTTACTTTGACATGGATTAGGATCATCAGAACAATATTATGGAGACTATTCAAATTTCTAGCCAAGAACGAGGGAGAAGATATTCCTTTTGTACAACAACATTTCTGTAAATTTTGTTTAGCTTGCGTGGGATACAGTTAATTACAGTAATCTATCAAACTGGCACAAGGTAGTATTCACACACAAAGTTTTTCCTGCAGTCAGAATCCTTAGTTTTATATGAGACTGGTTTGTGCTAATTGAATTTTCACTTGGGTAGATAAAATCTTTAACAACTCTGGAATAACTAAGTGCTCTTTGTTCAATGATGTGGATCAGAATGATTTACAGCACCTTTCACATAATCATGCTAATTTTGCTTTCATATGATTAATTAAAACAATATGTTCTTTCTTTGTAAAATAGAATTAGTGCACCCAAGGAGACAGGTTTCATTGCAAACTTCTTTTTCTGGTAATAAAAGCAATTTTCACACACCACCTTTTTTGGCAAAGCTAAATAAACACGCTTAAGTGGGTAAGGAAACTGCAGCTGGGGTCAGATCCCTCCGTGGAGTGCCAGCAGCAGGATCTGCACATTGCACCAGGGTGGGGAGCAGAGCATGGCCAGCAGGAGGATTTTGGGATCTGCAGGCAAAGCCCCTTCCCACTGCCAGCTCCTGAAGAGCTTCTCTCTCATCACAGCTAGAGCCAAACTGAAGGACATCCCTGCAACAGCACAAAAACTCAAGTGCTAGAATGGATGGTGCTTGTGGTCCAAGCTCTGGATCCAGCACATCCCTCTGGGACAGGAACCTGACTGTGATGGTCACACTGAGCCTGGGAAGGGTGAGAGGGAACTTCACAGGGCTTTGCTGTGTGTTGGATGCCAGCTTTGCACTGTCCCTTCCAGGTTTTGTTACTGTGCCTTGGCAGGATTAGTTAGATCTCCTTGAGGTAAACACTGATGAAATACCCCAGCTAATGAGAACTGCTAGAGGGGAATGGTGAAGTGGATCCCATAGGGACTCTGGAGGGGAGGCAGGTGCTCTGGCTGATGGCAAAAAGTGAAGAGGGAACCTCAAGAGATGCTCTAATGGCACCAAAGGGACAATTGTGCAACCTGATCCATGAGAATGTCGATTCACAACCATCATTACAATTAATAGCAACCATGTGGATGGCTGAACTCCCCATTCAGAGCACTCAGGTTTCACCTCCAAGGGCTCCCTCCTGCCTTATTTCACTTCAAGTCTGGGTCAAAGCTGGACCAGAAAGGTTACCCAGCCCAAAGTTCCAAACACACTAAGCTCTCACACCTTGGACTGCATGCCTGGGTCTAAGCATTCTTTACTGCATCAAACAGTGAAGGAAATCATATAGTGCTAGGTTTCATAGACCAATTGAAAAAATTCACGATAAGAAGTTTATTTTCATCTGTCAATCCAAGATCTCAAGTCACTTTGCCTGAAGCATCCATGTATACCAGCAGAAAGAAACCCTTCAACTGTCAAATGTCACATTTCAAGTAGTTAATCCACCAACCAAACCATACAGAGAAACCTGCACAGAGTCATAAATACAAGGAGGGGGAAGATCAGTCAAGATAATAAATTGTGTGGCAAAAAAAAATCAACACTGTACAGATCAAAATAGAATATAACCTGTACTTGAATCTAAACCCAATGCTAAAATGTGCTGGGCAGAAAGCAGAATACCGTTAGGAAAGCAACTGTGAAAAATTTAGGTACCAAATAGAGACAGCCCATCAGCAGGTAAAGGAACTCTAGAAATCAATCAAGTTTAGGACAAGCTGAGTACAGCTGGAACAAACACATCCACTGGAGCAAGGAAAAATGAGCACTACCAAAGAGCCCAGGAAAGCTCTCAGGACAGCTGTGCAGTTGATATGGACTGAAATGGAGATACCTAAACCCAGTCCTGACCCCTAGAAAAAACTGATGCACAACAAGCCAGGAAAAAGAAATAAAAAGAAAAGTGTAAAGGTGGTATTAGCACTACTTAATTAGTGGCTTGTTTGTAGTTTTCTTTTGTCTTTACTCAGAGTTAGGATTAAAAACAAGAAGGAGACAAATTATTTTGTGTTTGGGTTTGGTTGTTTATTAAGTTTTATCTAAAGTATAAAGAGTTTTGCAACACTTTTATCTGAAAGTGAGCAAAATGGAGGTGAATTTAGCTAGATACAAGGTTTCTTAAAGCTAAATATTTTAATAGAGAATTAATACATATTATTTATACTTTTGACCGTATAACCAAACTCCTGTGACTCACAGTGCAGCATTAACTGTCCAAATAGAAACTACTGCCTGAAACCATGAAGAGGGAAGAACACAGAAGGAAACAATGCTCAAAATTCTTTATCTTGTTCCATACCTATTAGTACATTATAAAACCCTTAAAACTAAAACCCTTCACTATGTGAAATTACATACTTCTGTTTTAACTACACATTTGTGACTTTAACTCCATCAGTGAAAATTGGAAGCCTTTTCTAAGGCCTCAGGTCAAAAGCAGTGTTCTCCAGGAGGTCAGTGCCAGAAAGCACAGAAAGCTCAAAAATCCTGAGTTTCTGGGCTCCAACAGAAAAGCTTTTGCATCCATGTTTTTCTGTCCCTATCAAAGTGTTTCCAGGGGCTGTCTGATTAAAGGACCTTCACTACACCCTCTGCTGTAACTATCTCCACATCTCAGCTTGCTCTCTCCAGCATGCTGGAAGGTGTGTGGTTATTGTGAAAATTCCTGCTGCTGCAAATAACTCCTTGTGCACACACTCCTCCAGGGCAGGGGATGAGCAAACCAGCAAACTGCATGTGACAGAACACTTACTGCACTTCATGGCAATGCTCAGGATGTGGTTTGACTACAGTCCTGCCAGGCTCTAATTTAGGTGTCATGACTACTTCTCTTCAGTGCCTGATGCACAAAGAGGAGCCCTGGCTTGCTCCTGGTCTTAACCTCACTGTGCTCCCTGCAGCCTGTGGGACACAGAGCTGTGGCTGCCAAGGGAGCTGCCCTTTGGTCATGTATCTTCAGCTGTTGTATAAAATACAACAAATACAAATTCCATCTAGAACACCCTGGCTCAGGGTGGTGTGGACACCACCAACCTGGTCAGTCTGTCCATCCTCTCACTGCATCCATCAGTCCTGCTGGAGCCTGAGCAGGTGGGAGCCACACTCTGCTGCCTCCTCCTCCAGTGACTGGCATTTCCTGCTTCTCCAAAATTAATTTGATGACTGAATTAAACTAATAATTGTTTCATTTACAAATACAGTCTCTGAGTGCTTTTGACTTAGAGTATGATTCTCTTGGGAGGTGCCAGGGAGATCCAGTTGTATTACTTATGGAATCTGGGCTAATTTAATTACTTTTTGATGGAAAGTGCATGATTTTGCAGACGGTAGCTGTCTGCAGGGCCACACACAGTTGCTGATATCTTTTCACTTTCCTCTGTGATGCAGGAGATGATAAAGGGCCCAATTAATGAAGTCACCTTGAGAAGGAGACCTTCTGTTAATGGGAGAGCCAGAAGTGATTCACCACTTGGGAAAATTCTGGTTTCCTTATTTCCATCCTATCAAACACTCACCCACTCACAATATGCCTCTTGAAAACAACTGAGTGCTAAGGGAGTCCATATGTCCACACTTTCACAAAGTCTTTCAAAGCAAGATAACAATGAGAAGCACATTTATCAATGACATCCTGAATTTGTGCCCTTTCCCTCTATCACCCCCAGTTGCATGTGCTCCCACTGGACCCCACCAGCCCCACACAAGGGTTCTCATCCCATGTCAAAAGTTTGGGGGCTTGAGTGCTGACAATGCAGAAATAGCACCAGAGTAAATGACAATAAACAGTTATTTCAAAAGCAACCTGTGCTGTTCAGGCAATTAAATCCCATTTTCCACTTGTCCCCAGGCAAGGTAAGAGTCACAGACCTCCCCCCAAGAGCACCATGTGCTTCTTCTGCTGCCACAAACATCCTGAGCAGCCTCAAAGTCTTTGCTGGAGCTTCTAGCAAGCTCCCTAGGGAGGGCTGCTCCTCTCCACTCTCTGCTTTAAATTCCCCATGGAAAAGGGAAAATATTTTTGTTTCTTGCCCCTTATCTCAGCTGCCCAGATCACTTTTTCCTACAGGTCCAACACTGCTCTCTGTAAGGACACACAGAATCCAGCCCTGCAAGAGGAACAGGGTCTCTGGTTTCACAGGGATTGAGATGCCAACATGACACAAGCAAAATGAAACTGAGCCAGTCAGCATTTCATGATGAGGATCCTGTCAGCAGGCAGGAGAGGTGGGGAGTATCAGCTCATCCCCACAGCTCAGGAAATCCTGACAGGCAGCTCAGCCTGCAGAGCATGAAACACAGTGGCAAAGATGCATCTTGCAATTTGGGATTTACTCTCAAGGGCAAAGTGTTTGAGTTCTGCTGAACCATACTCAGCTTTAAACAGGAGAATAAGGGGCATCAACTGAGCTGCTTTCTCCACAAATCATGCACAAGACCTAGGTCATCATCTGTCAGCAGTGAGGAGGAAACTTCCCAGAGAAAATTAGCCAGAGGAGGAGGGAGTTCATAAGTGTAGCATAGTTTTACAAAAAATGAGGAGGTAAGAAAAAGCTCTCCAGAGCTCTGAATCATCCTATAGATGAAGAAAATGGTGAATTTTAGTGGTACTGTTAGATGCTGAGTGGTCTTAACCCCACTCCTAGTTGTGGATAATTTTCTATCATAACTTACAAAACTATTATTTCCATTTAAATATCTATTCTACAAGGGCCAAACCACAATTTGTAAGGTTTTATCCCTCAAACTCTCTGAAAGCACTGAGGAAGGAGCAGACAGAAAGCCAGTGGCACCCACAGAACCATGCCTTGGTACTCAGGTGTCCTCTCCTGAGGCACTGTGATCTGCCAAGGACTGCACACACATCACAGAGGGAGTTCAGGATGCCTCCATGGGATTTTGTGCCTTCACAGCAGAGGCTGAAACCCTGGCAGTGTCAGATTATTTTCACTCACAGCTCTTCCCTATTTATTACAGAATCTCAGAATGGTTTGGGTGGGAAGGGACCTTTAAAAATCATCCACTTCAACCCCTCCCCACACTCAGATTCTTGAGATGAGCTTTCACTCTGGAGATTCATTTCTATTAATGAAGCTCAGAGCCTGAAAAATCCAAAGGCAGAAGAGTGAGCACACACACCCAGCAGCACCACACTGACAGAGCCAGCCTGGTGCCTCGTGACTCCCCCTGGGACAGGGGGGGCTGCAAAGAGAAATCCTCGATCCGGCAGCGCTGACGCTACAAGGCCTCCAGTACAATATTAAATTAGAGCCTTGGCAGTCCCTCTAGGACCACACACTTTTATTTGTAATACAGCTGAGCTACACTTAAAATGAGGACTTGTAAAAGGAATAGACTACTGTAAAAAGAATTAATTTTCTGTACTCCAGATCAGAGCCGTAGCACTGAAGGGAGATCTTTGGAAACAAATGACCAAAAAGCAATAAACCTATTAAAAATAAACTTTTGCTACACAAGAATGGTGAAATAGGGACCTGTCACAGGGATGGTGCAGTTAAATGAACATGTTTTCTGTTTTGCAAATAAAAGATAATTTCCCTGAGAAATGGATCTTTTTTGATCAAACATTTCTTTTAGGATTGGGCACGTTGGAACTGCAGCTTGACTTTACAACATGGCTGTGAATTAAGCAGACTTTTACTAAAGACATGAAGTTATGGATGCAGTTAGGAAAAAATTAAAAGATGATTATCAGAATAGTTGGCTTTAAAAGCCTTGAGAGAGACTGGCATGGAAAATGCTGTGGAGCTGCAGATTTCAGAGCATGGTGATGACCATGAGGCACTGACCCTGTTTAAATGTGAGTGTCCCTTTTCCCAGTGGCTCTGGCTTCAGTCTGTCCTTTGCCAGTGACAGCTGTGGTTTGCACCTCTGGGGGGTTGCAGCAAGGGCACATCCAGTTTATTCCAACCTCTGGCCCCATTCCCTGAATTCCATGACACGGACCACCAGTTTTCATCTCCTGTCACAGGGACCTCCACCAGGTTACACAGGTCCTGTGCATCACCTCTTCTCAGCCCTATTGCTCCAAAAATATGTGTCCTTTGATAAAAGTCCCAGGGTTTGATGGCAAAAAAGGTTTGGTTTTTCTTTCAGCCTGATGCAGACAGGTCAGAGATTCATGATATACCTATGCAGATGATGGTGAGAGTTTTGTACCTTTGAAAATAAACAAATCAGACATTTCTAGGAGCTGCAGTTCTTCAGAAAAACATCAGGCAAGGACATAAAATTAAAATGGCAGAACCAGCAATGGTTATGTGTACCCAAAACACATCCATAATGGTGAGGGGAAAACTGCCTCACACTCTGGCCTTGGAAAAATTCATCCAGTCCCTGCAGTTTTCCAAAGTGACAAGGTTTTATTTACCTAAAAGAGATGTATCCAGACTTTGATGAGCTCTTGCTGCTTTTTAATCTATCACTCAGGGAGCTGCTCTAGCAGGCAGCATTTGACACTGAGTGAGAGGCAGCAGTGCCTGGCAAAGCCTGACTTGCCTGTTTTTACAGAGCTGTGCTTGAGCATCCATCAGGTGTGCTGTGCACACAGCCCAGCCACACTCTGCTCTCTGGCAAGTTTGGCAGACATCACAGCACTGTCTCTCACTCACAGTGTTTTTTCTTCTCTCACTACACAGATGAAGGAGAAACTCGAGGAGACAGTCATCCTTCCTCCTCACACTGCTTTTGCACTTCACAGGAACGGCGTTGCTGAGCTCTACAAAGTCTCCATCTTTTTCTTGCTCTGAGTGTGGTAAGAAGCAGCAATTTTATTCCACCTTTAATAACACAGAAACTGGCATTTAATTTTTAATGCTAGCTTAAGACCCAGGAGGTTGCTGGGCTTTACAGGCTAAATCAATCTCCTCTTGGGTCATTTAGAGAGTTCAGGGGTCCAACACCACTGCTGGCAACTAATCCCTTCCTCCTCCTCTTCCTTCTTCTCTCAAACAACCTTTGAATTTTGCTGGACTAAAGGGAGGGGTAAGGTCAGATGACTGGCCAGGCTCCTGGGGTACTGCAGGGGCCATAAACCACCAGGAATTAAAGCAGAATATACATGCCAGGTTACTGAGCCCATTTCCTGGCCAGTGCAGTTTAGTGCCCCACAACACATTGCCTTGTGCTTTATCTGCAGCTCCTGAACAGAGCTTGCTGCTCTCCCTCTCTGGTCACTCGGACTTTGCAGCTCTCAGGATGACCTGCAGTCTGGTTTGATCCTACCTGCAAAGGCTGTCTTGTCTAAGAAGAAAAAAAAAAAACCAATGTATAAAGGAATAGATAAGAGCATGTTCCTGCAGAGATGAGTCCCTGAGGTTTTAGGGTTTCATGCACTACCAGAGAGTTCAGCGGACTTGTGACATGGGTCCGCACCACCAGTGTTTTAAAACCTGCTTTAGAGAACAGACTGCTTTTTCTACTCTTTGGATTTTCTAAAGGGAAAGATCAAGAGACTAGAATGGAAGAGGGGAGGGGAAAAAAGCCACAAATAGGATCAGTTCCAAGAATATCAGCTACTTGTCAGTTCTGCAAAATAGCTGTTAATTTATAGAGGAGAAGTGTGCAGGTTCTTTCAGAGCCATACGTCAAAGCTTTCTCACTATGATACCTGGCTTTATTTGGCCTTCATATTATGGACCAAAATGGATTTCTCTGGTTCTGGATGAACTGCACAAGGGTGATGTACACTGTGATTTATTGCTGCAAGTGCTTAAAACGCCTCCCACTAAATTTGTAGTGACCTTATCACACTATTAAAACCTGAAATAAATAAGTGCACCAAGTAAAGGTTAACAACACCTCAAATAAAACAAACAGCAAACAGAGGGGACAGGAGATTCTCAATCCCATCACTGGCACAATCCAGGGAATGAAATTGCTGGATGTGCTGGCAGCACCAGGGAAGAGGCCAGAGGATGCAGAGCCATGCAGAGATAAGGAATGTGGTTTGACACCTCAGCACAGCAGCACACTGAGCATCACAGCTTTGCTGTGGCATGATTTCACCTGGGGAAGCCCCTGCATGAGGATCCATAACGAGCCCAGGCTGGGCAAACACAGCAGCACAGAGGCTCACAGGGCTCCCTCTGTGCAGAGAGCATCAAAGCCAAAAGAAAGATTTATATTGTGGTCTGAAGAGAGAGTCATCACCAAATCTACCTCAGAGCTTTAATTAAGAGCTGAGTATTTCCCCCATAGTAAATGGTTTAGGTTTATTTTCTAAAAGACCATGCCCAGGTCATACCTTCTATAGTTTCTGACAAAGATTTATAATTAGCAGATACCTGAATAAAATTGGTATCAGGAAGTAGAGGAGCACTTGGAGAAACATGAACAAGATGAACAAATGCAGACAACGATCCAGAGAAAGAAAAAAACTTTTAAGCCACTGATTTGAACAGATTCCTTAGTGGTTTGTAGGAGATATTCTCATCTCCAGGTGCTCATTGTTACAGCCAGATAACAATGAAGTTTTCTGCAACTCACAGCAGCAGAACACACCTTGCCCACATCAGAACTCTAATAAAAACCAAAATTTATGGAGGGAAAAGCATTTTTCATTAGCGATCCCCCCTAAAATTGTTTTAAGTCCTTAAGATAAAAGGAAAAAAACATTAACCAATTTCTTAATGAAAGCTGAACAGGTTTTGTCCATTTGGCCTCTGCAGTTGGAAATGTTATTTTAATTCCAAAATAAATATTCATTTCCCATTTCACATACATGTGAAATTTTGAAAGTTTCTCTCCAAACATTAAACTGCTTGGATATAACATTTAGTACTCCCAGCCTCATTTTCTCTCTGATACATCAGCAAAGGTGAGTCAGGTCATTAGAATCTCTTTCCTTTTTATTCCAACAGCAGTTGTGATCATAAATTCATTATTTTCATAATTGCTCCATTATAATTTAGTGATAGATTCACATTAATTTCAAAAGTCCTACTATGAGGCATTATCCAAACAAAATAAGAAACAATTAAAATCATATTTATCTAAAATCCTATTTAGAAGGAATTATCCAAACAAAATAAGAAATACATAGCATGAAATTTATCTAACATCCCATTAAAAATAACTTTGAGGCCAAAGAAAATATTTTACATAAAAGCACACAAGATAATTGACTTTTTCTTCTGTGCTCTTGAAGCAAGAGCTGATAGCCAGTACTAGTGCTAAACTGAACAGAAATGCTGGGCAGCCACAGGGGCTTCACACCCCCAGGGCTGACCCCAGAACCTCACCCCAATAATTTCCCTTCAGGAATTCAAAGATTTATAACACCAGTAAGAAACTCACTTGTGCCAGGACTACTTGGGAAGCTTCTTCCTGCTGCATTCAAGTCTCCATGCTAAGGAATTCCTCCTCTGGAGCTGCAGAGAAGCTCCATGGGTGGTGTATCCTCCTGCCAGCCCCAGCAGGTAACCACAACCTCACCTGGGCAGCTCCACACCCCCAGAGTCCCCACTAACAGCTGAGCACTTCACACAAATCTTTTTCACCTGCTTTGACCCGGGCCAGTCAGGAGCAGAGTATCTCAAGGAGGAAAGGCTCTTAAACCCAAGGCAGCTGCTGCTCCTACCTGTTTTGTCCACTGTTCCTGCACTCTCCTTGCAGAAAGCACAGCAGATTATTGTTTGTCCCCTAAGGCTCCCAGATCTTTGTCTCACCATCTACTGTCTTGACTCATAAACTGCTTTATTGTCTGACACTTCAGGGAGCAGCACATAGCTGAGCCCTGCCTTGGGCTGCTCTTCTCAACGTCCCTCCATTGGGTTGTAGCCACTTTTAATTTAAAACCCTTATAATTTTTTTTTTTGTTTTAAGCATGTGTTGAACTGTTCTTGCTGGAAAGTTGTGTTTTCTCAGCAGTGATGGAATTTGTCCTGATGCAGAGCAGCCTTCTGTGTAACAAATTTCTGATAACCTTAACGTGTTCCTCTATGTCTCAATAACTAGGTCATGTTCAGCATCAGGAAAAGATGCTGCAGATCAGATTGCTGTGTGCCATGCCCCACAAGAGGAACTCAGCAACATTTTATATGATTAACTTGATCTCAGTGTCCAGTTTTACATTTGAGAGGGTATGTCCATGGTCAGAAACACATTAAAGCAAACATTTAACTCCACCCATCAGTTATCTCCTGTCTCAGCCTTCCTGAAATGAGTCATTAGCTGCATTTCATCTCTTCAGTTCCAAAATCCTCAAATTCAGCTGCAAAAATGGAACCCCTTTGATCTTAGATTGCCACTAATTCATAATTGATAACCCAGACTAGAAGGAAAGGAAAAAAATTCGTCCCCATTAGTTGTTCCACTTAATTTGTTCTGGTGCTTCAATTATGCAAAACCCAACTCTCAGGGCCTGACTGCTTTCCAAAATGTGAGTCAATGGGGGGAAGAGAAAAACCCAGATCGAATTATTCCAGCTGTAAATCTTTGTAATAGCATAGATGTCACGAGAGCAATACTCAACACTGAACAATCCTGTTTGTTTTCCAAGCTGTTCCTTTGTAGAATTCCCAAGGCATCCATAAATGACTCCAGAGAAGGACTCAGGACTTGCTCTCCCTCACTTACATTTTTTTGGCCAGGCCATTAGGCTGTGAGTTGTAATGACCCTTTTTGGCCCCAGGCACTAAAAGCCTTGGAGTAATATATGACCTGGTAAGTGAATAAGCAAGTAGGAATAATTAACACAAGTCATTATGCTCTTTATTTTGTAGAAGAGAAACTGTCACTTCTTTCTGAAGACCTTTGAATTATAGATGTTCAGAACATGAGTACTGTGAAGAAAACAGCAGTGCAGACATCACTGGGCCAAAATGTGTTTTTCTCCTGGAGACAGACAGAAGCAGGACTACACAGCAGGGAGCTCAGCTGAAAAGGCACAGATGCCTGCAGCACCTCATGAATAACCAGCAATCAAAGATATGGATATGAATGTACCTGTGTTCTGTCACCCAGCAGGTTGTTGGGCTTAAAGAAGAATCTTTGGACTTGCATTTCATTTCTCTCAGACAAAACTGTACAACCACGCAGCAAACTCCCAGGAATCAGGGAAATTAAAGCCTGCAATGCACATGGGCTGGTCAAGCTCAGGAGGATCACTGTTCAGGACATTTTGGTTCCATAGTTCTCCAGAATTCAACCACATTAGCAAAAAAACCCCATATATATATATACAGTTTGATTTTCTACTGATTTGTGTCAAGAGACTGAAGGACTTGATGCTTTAGGAAGGTGGGAACTGCAGGTGGGATTTTTCCTGGAGTAGGGCCAGGACAAGGTCTCTTTTCTGGAAGGCATCACAGCTTTTCTTGTTCAGGTACTTACAAGATCTCCCCTCTTCCTGTCACTGATTTTCTATAAACTTCAGTCTCTTCCACACTTGTCCTCAAACCTGGTCAACAGCTCCTGACACTGCTGGGAAGCCTGGGAGACGCTGAGTACAAAGGCAAGAGCTTCCTTCCTGGAGTAAGCTGCTAAAGAAAAACACAATTATTTTGCAACAGAAATTCACATCTTCTCTTTTTTCTTATGTAGTGACTTTCCTAGAGTGGCAGAGTAAAGTCAAAGGCTTAAGGCAAATGGATGGAACATCTTCACATTGCATTTATTGCCAGAATGTGTCAAAGTCATCACATAAACCTCCTTGCATTTTCTGGTACATTTTAAGGGCTAAGCCATTAACCTCTTACAAGAATAAATCTATCGAGTTCTCCAGGCTTCCCTTGCTCTGTTATTACTTCCAAGTCTAAATCCTTTTGGTACTTGGAAATTGAGGGGTACACTGTGTCTTTTACTGACAGACAGATGCTTCTCCTCACAGACCACCCTCTTCTCCTCCTTTCTTTGTCATGTGCTGCAACACCCCTGCTGTTACCTTTGCACTCCTGATATTCTAAGTCCTGCCCAGATTTCCTGCTATTTCTCAAGAGAAATATATACCTCAGTTTTACCCAAGCAGGGAACTCTCAGCTGGCTTCCTTGGGCAGTGCAGACCCTTCCCCACCTGTCCTGCAGGTGACAGAGCTCTGGCTTTGGGGGATCCTGTCTTGTGTCTTGTGTCCAGCAGGACTGGGACCCCTGATGCAGGACCAGTTCTTGCCTTACATTTTGCCTCTCCTGCTGCATGCTTTCCTGTTGCTTTTATTTTTTCCCAGACACCTGGCAAAAGAAAAACAACCCTGCACCTCACAGACATTTTAATAATTCATATTCAACTTCAGTCACTGGAAGTTTAATAAACAAGTACTTATTAGAATACAATCACTTCTTCTTAAAGCAGGCAGTTTTTAGGAATGAAATCACAATAATTACCTGTAAGAATATGTATGAATAACAAACATTCAGTCCTCCTGTTTTCATTGTTTCATTCATTTGCATGAAAGACTTCCCCACTGTTCCCCTTGTCTCTGTTTTAGCAAAGACTTTGCTTTTAATTGGACTGAATATTCAGCTGGGTTCAAACCCAAATTTGTATGTAAAAAAGCTACACATAGCAACCAGCTCATCCTGGAATCCATTAAAAATAACAAGAGGGATTGCAATGAGATTATTTCAAGAACTCTCTTGCATTCACAGGAAAACAGATTTATTGCACTTGCAGAGAAGCTCTCCCAGGCAAGGGAGATGCAGGTGATAACACCGAGTCCTCCTGGTTTTTCCTCTTGTCCACAAAGCAGAACCATGAGGATTTCTGAGCTAATTCCATCCCTGAAAACCAGCTTGCCATGTGCTGAGAGCCTGTTATCAACACTGCCTGTTCCTGCAGCCTCCTTCTTTCAGCCCTCCCTCGGGATGCATCGCAGGTCCCTGTGAAATTCAACCTGGCACTAAAAGGAAGCAATGGAGAATACTGTACAAAACTAAAATAAACCAGATGCTGCTAAGTGGCAGCTGCAATAAAAACAGCTGCAAGAGCCAGGAAAGCAGGTTGCAAAGCTGACTGACACCCAGGTGAGCCCAGCAGCCTCAGCATTGTGCTGCAACAGGGGGGTGAGCAAATCCTGACCACCCACCCTCGACCCAGTCACCCTCTCCAGTGAGATTTGGGCTCACCAAATAAAATCCAGTGTGTTGCCCTAAGAGCAGAGCACAGTGCCAAATTGCATCCTGCCACCTCAGCTGCCACCCCTCTGGGAGGATGCAGGCTGTGTTTTCACTCCAGGGGAGGGTTTTTATTTCTCTCACTTTAAAAATAGCTATTTTTATTAAAAAAATCTATCCCATACTCCCACTCACAGCAAGAAAATGGAAAGTGATCCAGAGACTTTAGGTTTCTCCTTCTAACTCCTGACAGGGGAGCTTTTCAGGAAGAAAAAGAAACCCTGCTTTAACAAAATAATTGTTTTGGGGAGCATGTGTTGTGGAACTCTTGAATGGAAGAGAACAGGGGGGTAGGAAAATTTTTACTTTCTCAACAGGGAAAAATAATACCTTTGTAAATCAGAGGCACACACACCCTGAGGCTGTAGCTGAATTTTTGAAGGGCAAGTCCTCTACCAAGACTTTCCTCACTGCAGCCCCTGCAGAAGCCTTGAAGTCACCATCTCCAAAGGCACAGGCTGGGATGTGCCTCCTGAGGAGGATGCACATTTAACTCCAGGGCTACAAACACAGGCCAGGTGAAGGAGCAGCATGTTCTCCTGTGCCAGGTAACACATGGCCTTTCAAGCTGCTCTTCAAAGCAGAACATCTTCCTTTGGACCACAGAGCCACAGGCAGCTCCAGCTTAGGGTTCTGGGGAAAGGTTTGAGATAGAGGAGCCCTGATTAGAAACCAAATAAAACAGGGTAAATGTGTAGAGGTTTTAAGAATGAGTTTTACTGACTACCATGCACCCTTAATCACTGAAAGTCTGCTGGTCCCAAAGGTCTGGGCTGCTGAACAAAAGTCACAGGAGCCAAGAAGGTTTTCTTTGGAGTCTTGGTTGCTTACAACTTGCAGTTCTCAAACTGAATGAGCTGCAGTTTGGCTCTCTGTAGATAAAGGTCTCACATTTGCACTATACCCAAAGAGATCCCAGAGCTCAGCCATTGCTCTGAACCTGCACCCTGCAGGTTCCTCTAGGGGTTCATCACTGTAAAGCACAGTGGGGTCTTCTGGTGAAAAGCACTAAGTCCCACATTTTCCTGCAGATCCCACATCTCAGGTTTGTTGTGGGTTTTTGTTGGCTTTTTTTTTTCCTAAGAGCAAATTAAAATGAACTGAACATTAGTGTGGCTTAGTTCTGTAGCAGATCTTTACTGATATAAATTCCTAATTCACACTTCTTGCCAACCCAGGAATGGGAAGTGAAACACAACCAGGAGGAATACAGTTAACAATAAGAGCCTTGGCTTCAACAAGGTCAATCTTTCACCTTCATTTTGATGACCCTCATGCCAAAACCAGAAGAGGAAAGAGGTTTTTATTTCATTGCCCTTGAGTTCATTCACTCTGTGTTTTATAAGAAACTGTAACTTTGTGATTTCTGCCAACTCATTTTCTCTTGTGCACTGGCAGAGAAGCGTGCAGGGCAAACACAAACATCCCAAGAAAAGTACTGACCATGTCTGGATCTAACCTGCTTTGGGAATCTCTGGGATGCACGTGAAGTTGAACTGGCTACCCAGTTCCAGCTGTGTAAGAGTGCCCTGGCTTCTTTTTAAGCTTATTTATGTACAGATCAAACAAACAGACTTCCAAGTGCTTTCATTTACTTTGATGCCAAACTTTGATGTCTTCACCATTTACAGTAATCATTTTTATGTGCATTTAACGTTATTTTTTTAGTCCAAAATGCTATACATAAAAAGACCAACTTCATTTAAAATATGCAGCATTTTTGCTATTTGAAAGCTCTGCATTTTTAATTTGTTTCTTATCAGCAGAGTACTTCTGGGGCAAGGAGAACATCAAGTTTTTAATGCCTTTCAGTTGATTTAAATTAATATTTTATGTTTTTATTCAAAAGAGCTGGCTGATAGAAGGGTGCTGACTTTTTTTTCACACTCTTTCTCTGGCATGTGTTATATGCAAAGTAATGGTTATTTCTTAAATGTTTGGTGCTTTATTCCACGATGAGCACCCAGAAGATGACATTTCCACACAGTTTAGTGCACTTGGATCACTGCTCAAATGCCCAGGCTGGGTAGGAAAGGGTCCCCAGTCTCTCAAGGTTAAGATTTGTATCTTAATATATCAAATATTTATTTTGGAGGAAAACACTACCTTTGTGTGCTTGAAAGCCCCATCCCCTCAAAACAACAAAGCAGGCAGTGTTTCCCTCCCTGGCTCTGTCTCTCTGCTGAACTCTTTTCAAAAAACAGCCAGAGAAATAAGAGTGAAACTTCTAATCAAAAGGGGCCTGAATGATTTCTATTGCATTTAATAACCACCTCATCACTGTCTCTAGATGGAAGTGCTGTATTGGATTCCATAGCTGGCAGGAGTGGTGAGGACAAGACAGTCTTGAACTGGGAAGCTGCACCCCTCTCCTTTTAAAATCCGTGGAGGAGGAGTATCTGAAGTTACCTTTTCACTGCTGAATGCTTCTCCTCCCTTCACCCCAGGTAGCTCCAGCATGATGGAGCTCAGAGAGGAGTCACTGGGGATGCAAACTCAGACTATCCCTGCTACAGCTACCACAGTCACAGACAGGATCCAGAAAAGTCTGGAAAATGGGAGGAACTTAGAGGAGGACTGTTATCACAGAGCCAAGTTCCACACAGCACAGGCTACTGCAGTACTAGCACATTTTTACAGAAAGAAAATATTATTGCCATTATCCATGAGGGCAAAGTACAGGGGAGAAAGTTTTTCTCTCTAGGGCAGATGGAGGAGGAGGAGAGCAGTGAGAAGAAATCATTAGTAGAATAATTGGCTGCCTGCTTTGCACAGTTGCCACAAAATGTTTGTGCTGTCAGTGCCATGAGGGTGTTGACTGTGCCAAGGAACTGCCAACCACAGGGGCTGCTGTTGCTTTTCACCTTGTGGGTCTATGAAGCACCCCTGGGTCCTCACCCCCATTGCCCTGCTTTGCCAGGAACCATATCAGAAATATTTATTATCAGCCTCCTTCTGAAACCCAGGATTTTGGCCCCCACAATTGCTATCAGCAACAAACATAACATCTGAAAATATCTCTGAAAAATAGAGACAGGATGCTGTGTGATAAAGGAGCTGAATTAAATCTGTGGAGGTTTTTGGTTTTTTAAGTGAGTAATAGGTTTGAAGCGTCTGTGTCAGAGAACAAAAGACCTGTTGTTTTTCCCTGCTGTAGATAGAAAGAAATGTTAATTTCTCACATTCAGGCAAAATGATACTGAGTTAATTCCAGGACTGTGCTGGAGTGGGGCAGAAATGTCACTTTATTAAAGCAATTTTGTTTGCTTCTCCACCTCATTTTCCAACTAACTTTAACAAAACAGCTTGAAGAAGGAAGGATGCCTTTGTTTTGTATCACAGCAGACAGATATAAAAAAGAAATCCTAAGACACCCAAAAGTGGTTAACTGAGCACGGGCAGTCATTGCAAAAATTCCATCAGGAAGCCTCACTTATCAGCAAGAAATCATATTAAAGAAGGGAATGGTCTGGGAAGGAAAGACATGCAGCACACAGTAACTTATTCATATATTACATGTGTAAAGAAAGCTTCTAAGAGCACAATCCTGAGAGCAGCTGCAGCTGCCTGCAAGTCCCTGCTGCTCTGGGGGTGGTGAGCACACTCAGCACACGGCAGGATTTACCTCTCATGGCTATCTCAGCCCAAAGCCAAACTGTTAAATGAATAAAATCCCTGCATACTAGATCAGGACATGAGAGGATTGCCTGTGTTGCTGAGAGATTATCAAGTGAATAAATCTAGCATGTGATAGATAAAACAAATACCCATTAAAAATACAAATCTCTCAACACTAGGAAGAGAAATGCATTCCCAGCACAGACTCTGAAAGCCTTCAAAAAGACAGGCATATCCAGCATCAGAACAGATGGAGAAGATGAACAATAATCACTTTCCAAGCATCCATCCCCACAAAAGCAGTGAGTACAGGCCCCCTAAAGAGACAGATAATAAGAGCAAAAGAAAAATGAAGAGTAACTCTGAAACACCTCGGACTTGATGAGAACAGCTGGGAATTTCTGCTTTGAAGTGTGACATACTAGAGACAAACGCCGACACTTCTGGTTACTCAGCCAATAGTTCAGTTGGTATTGCCTTGATCTCAGAAATTTTCACTGACTTTTGGAGGAAAGAGAAGTGTAACTGTACCAGACTTCTGATTCTTGCTCTTGACTCCAGTCAGCCTGATGTAAATCCAAGTTTCAAATAATTTTGCCCCTTCCCTTCCCTAACTTTGGAATCCACCTTTCCCTCCTAAGGACACCTCAGTTTGGTAGTTTCACACCCAAATTTCTCTAGATACACCTTGCTCTAGGAGATGAAAATTGTCTTGCCTCATTCACCTGTCAAGAGAGAGGGTAGCAGCACAAGGCTTACTGTTAGTTATTTAATCAGCCATTGGTGGGGGTTCCTGGGCTCGTGCCAGCTCTACTTCAGAGTTTTTGGACAAACACAGTGTGAGGGGAAGGACTCCTGAGCACTCTCCCAAGCTGCTCCATTACACCTGATTTATAGCATGACACTACTTGTTCTAGCCCATAACCTTGAGCCTGTAAACTACACAGGGGAAAATTTACTAACTACTGAGTTCATCTTAATGCACTGTTGGGAATCTTAAGTGGGGAAAAAAGAGGGCAAGGAATCAGGAATCTAGAGGAGCTGGTTTTGAACAGCAGTCCTGTACTGGCCCAGTGCATCTCACTCTGCTTTCATTTAAATAAAGTTTTAATTTACACAAGCAGCATACAGTAAGGACCCTTGTTAGTCTTGCTCTGAAGGTGATAATCAATAGGAGAGTTGTAGACACAGTTCCCAGCTTATTAGCTGCACACATGGATGGAGTTTCCCACAACAGCATGTACAAATGCTTTTACTCCACTCTTAGGTGGCATCAGGGTTTGATTAATAACAGAAGACAGAAAACTGGTTTGCAACTTTTCTATTGGGATAGAACATTGTCACCCACATAGCAGACAAATTCTTAGCAGTAAAGGAGTTCTCATCAGTGTAAACAGAAAAGCCCTGAGAGCTGGAACATGGGTGCCACAGGTCCTTTACCACACAAAGCTTGATGGCTGCACTGCTGTGCAATGCACAAAAGCACCACCCACAGATGCAGCAGTCATTCAGGTGCTCTGCCCCACGTTTTGTCATTGTTTTCAAGTGTATTGCACAGACTTTAAGGTTAATTTCCTCAGCTAATACTCTTGAGGTGAATGTCTAATTTGCCCAAGGTAGAGTCAGGCTCTCCTTGGCTCGTTCCCTTCAATGGCAGCCTGCCCTCTGTACTAATGTACAACTTCCTTGAAACAAGCAGAGAGTGTTAATGTTACAGAGTAAATGCAAAATGAGCTCTGTATTCACTGACTATTCCCAAGAGATACCTTGCTCCTCACTTCAGCCTAAGTACTCAAAAGTCAGTCCCTGAAACTTTCACCTCAAGTTATTTTTGCCATGTAAGGCTCCAGCAAACAGCAACTTGTGTGATTATTTCTGCCATTACAGTCTCTTACTCTGTTCAGCTTTTAATTATTTTAAATTACATGGCTGAAGTGCTGCTGGATAGATGTCATTCAGCAATAAAGGCTTGTTGTTTGAAGAGCCTGAACTAGGGGCCTTTTCAGCAGGACTATAGCTCATATGCTGGGGAATGTCACACTCTGTTTCTGTGGTTCACTGAAGACATTAGGAGTAGCCTTATTTCTATTCAAAGCAGAATTGTGTTTGCAAATTACTTTCCAGCATCCCAGCAGTGGATTTCCATAGGGACTGGCAGGAAGCAGTGATTCCTATTGTTCCTTCACTCCAGTGACTGAAGGATTTCCCAAGTGACAGCACAGTGCAGAGGAGACAGGAATGTCACACAGCTCGTTTGTGCCAACAGGGAATCACAGGATTTGCACTGCATGACCTTCACACCAGGTGCACACCAGGTACAGCAACACAGCTGAAGCACTGGGCAGAACACACCTGGCAGTGCCCAGGTACCAGCTGAGCCCTAATGGAACCCATCTCACCCAGCAGTTCCCAGTACAGACCTGGCCAGAACCAGTGGTGCCCCACTGTCCAGTCACTGACACTCAGACTCTCATTTAACTTCCATGTTTAAAAACAGGTGATGATAATTTTATAGTTACAATCTCAAGCCTTTTTTACTCTACCTTGATGAACCACCTCATTAATAACTGCCCAGCAGTCTTAAAAAGGAAAAAACAACCAACCACACACATCCATAAAGATATCAGGCTGCCTGACTAAAGTACTTCTACTTTCTCACTGGATACTTCAAAATGTTTAGGAACAAGCCCAACAGCAGGTTTACAAGTTTCTCCTCAGTCAAATCTCACATTGCTAAGCAAAGCTCACAGTTCTGCTCTCTTCAGATTTCCCTGAAGCCTCTCTACACCTTCCCATGTACTTGCTCCTTCTGTTTCCGTACCACCAGCACAAACACACAGCAGTGGTGAGTTTACAGTGCCCCCAGATGTTACTCATGAAATCAGCACCAAGTAGAGGCCTGACTGCCTCTCCATCCCTTCTGGTGACACCTCATTTTAAAGCATTCTTTTATAATAAATGATCTGCTAAAGGCTTATTGCAGTTAGCATGGAATTTTGTGTCTGAATCTGTACCAAGCACACAACTGAGGCACATAAATACTAATTACCATGATCAAACCTCTACAATTTATAAATATACAATTGTATATAGAACTTGCCAGTATAAAGCTGTGTCACTAGATCTTATTGAATTAGAAAAAGTTCAGGTTCCCAGCATTCTGATGGACCTACCACAGAAACCATTCCAGACGTTCTTATCATCCTACCAGGGAAAGGCAGGGACCAAGGCAGTTCCTCACCCAGTCTTCCATCACTCCTGTCACAGACACAGCTGTGGAGCTTCCTCAGCCATAAAAATCAGCTCTGAATGTTTAAGATAGCAGAAAATTCTACCAAGGAACATAAGAACTAGAAACATGCCAAAAATTAGTTTTCCCACTTAGTGTCTTGAGGAAGAAAACAAGAACAAGCAACAACCTTGCTTTTTAACTGAAAAATTTTTAAACCCCGGGTCTGTTTGTTTAAAGGACTTTCAGGGCCACCTACAAAAGAAGTTGGAAAATACATCAGTCACATTCTCACTTCTCTCTGTCTGTGGATTCATAAACAGAGTAATGATATCTCTAAGGATACAGCCTTCTCTGAAGGTCCAGAAAGGATCTGAAGCAACGCAGCAGAAATAGGTACTGGAATAAAATTCCTAGAAGCCAGGTTTTAGATATCTAGATGCATCTAAGCATAATATATGTGATTGCTTCTTAAACTTGGATTATTTTGTGATTCTTCAGTCTTCTGCCAGATCAGTGATGCCCAAAAAGGTTATAAACAATTCAAGTTTGCCACAACTTGGAAGAGATTCACTCTGACAGAGGAGTTTAAGGGCAGCTGGCAGAGACCAGCACAGCTGTTTATCACAGTACAACAGAAACAGTTCTTCAAACACACATCAGGGACTGCAGAGATAGAGAGTTTTATCAGAACACACCTTTCAGGCAAGTTACTAAATCGTGGCTTTACAGCAAGAAATGTGTTTGAAAGTACACTGCAGCAAACCAGAGTGCAAATAGGTCCCCATTAATGGCACTGAGCTCTCAATGTGCTTCTTGTGTAACTTCACCAGCCCTTAATACTCTTGAGCATCATGAGACCCTTTCTTTGGTAGCCAAAAGAAATCACCTTTTTAATAAATATAATTTGTTTCCTTACAGGAACTGTCCCTTTGCCATCATCCAAGCACTGATCAAACCAAACATATGCAAGAAAAGCTACTACAAGTTGTTGAGGTAAAAAGA
The DNA here is from genome assembly GCF_009819885.2 of Catharus ustulatus. Taxonomy (NCBI): domain Eukaryota; kingdom Metazoa; phylum Chordata; class Aves; order Passeriformes; family Turdidae; genus Catharus; species Catharus ustulatus. Next base: position 13,983,267 of record NC_046235.1, on the reverse strand, counting down.
CCCAAATGAGGTAAGCAATCTATCTCCCACTCCAATGTTCCCAGAAAGGAAAAGAAAGGTCTGAATATTAGACATTTGCATGTACAAACAGCTGCTCATTCTGTTTTTATGTTAATGTTCATCAACTCTTGCCATCTTGATTTGAAAATCTGACTGAGTGAAATGAGATTCCCCCTATCAATCTCAAGTCTTTTTCTCTTCAAAGAAGTCATGATAAAAATGGGATTGTTTTCAGAGAACTGAAAGCTTGATTTGTATATGCAACAAGCCATTCCATATCAAACCTATGGAGTGTTTCACTTTCCTCAATGTTACAAAAGCAATTTGTTTCCAGACAATGCAGAATTACTACACTCTTCACCAAAAAAAGGCTCTTCTCCATATTTTGCTTGTTACCCACAATGAATTTCCAGAGAGAACAGCCTGAACTCCATGCCTGCATCAGATTATTAATGCCATGGGCAAAATCCAAAATAGTTTGACCATTGTGGAAGTTTTCACTGACACTTCCTCTCTGACAAACTAAATATTGCCACCTACTGCCAAAGCCTGAACTTCCAAGCATTTCTTTATTTCCCACTCCCAGACACAATGCCCAAGACACACAACAAAGGCTGTTACAGCCCAGATTAACCCAAAAGTGATGTCTGATATTGTGAAATATTGTTGTTACTTGGTTTTGTCTACTGCTACTTGTTTTTTTCCAATGTTGTAACTACTTTAAGATGTCAAATTTTAGTTTGAGGCTTGATCTTGCAACATGACTGTCAAGGACAGTTTTACAAAAAAAGGCCCACAATACATAACAGAGACACCAAGCTTTATAACAGCACCAGATGTTTTAGATTTGACAGTCCAGGGTCGAATGCTGTGGTCCAAGTAACTCAGAAAAAGTAACATCTGCTGCTCCAAGGTTTTTCCATACCTGTGACTTGAGAAATAAGAAAAAACCCATGATCTGTGTCACATCATCCAGCTCCTGCAGCACCAAAGATATAACTAAATCATGACTTTAATTATTCCTTTACATAATTACAGTGCCCAACAAGAGATACTGATACAGCCACTGAAGCGTCACAGTGTGTGAACAAGGGTTCTGTTTCGCAGCTGCTGCACATATTCCTTTGCTTGGTCAAAGCCAGTCTTTGGTGGCTCTGGGGGAGGAGGAGGACCTTCCACCAGCTTCACAAAGTAGTGGCACCTGTTGATTTTCATCATGCCAAACATGCCCTTGCCGTGGCACCGCAATCGCTTCACGTAGCGGCCCCTGCCCGTCTGCGACTCCGCTGAAGGGAAAAGGAGAGGAGAGATTATTCAGTCAAGAACAAACTGCTACAGCTGCAATAAAACACCTCCCTTGCCAGGGTATTTTTCATGGCTGCTTCCAGAAAGTTAATTCTGCTTGGGCTTCTCCCCTCCATCTTTCTTCTGTTACATTTAGCAGATCACTGCTACAGAGGAACCCGTGAGCTGCATTAACGCTCTTCAGGAGCACCAAAAAGGTGAATTCAGGAAGATAAGTATGTGGTGAAGGACAAATCACACTGAGCACTTGCTAGATTATACAGCTCTTCTGAAGGTGGTATTTGTTTCACTGCCTTTCAGTAGTTTGTCTCATGAATTCCTGTAAAGTCTTACAGACTTCATTTTCCCTCCTTTCTCCCTCTATTGCATTCGTCATAGGAATTTCATTATCTGCACATCCAGTCCTGCACCACAGCTGAGCCTTCTTGTGGCAGAGGCTGGAAGGCTCCAAAGAATTCTAATCAAACCTCTCTACATTCCAGGTGACTTTAAGAGCTTATGAGGTCAGTTTAGTGAAATGTATCTCCTATTAGACAAAATGGGATTTTTTTTCTTTGGGCCTCAAAACACCTAAGAGTAAACATTCCTCTAACATTTTTCTAGGCTAAAAAGCATTTTAGTTATTACAAGCTTATCCTGCAAATCATCTACAGACAAGTCTTTATATTCAGAATTTTACTGTCATTACTCAGTACTTTTATACTGCTGGAAGTTTAACTTGGATCCTGCAAATCAAGTTGTACCAGCCACAAACAAAGCTTCCAGCATCTCTGACTAGCAACATTATAAACCAGAAACTGTTTGCTTCTTGTTGTCCAATCTTTCACATTTGTGTCAAATATCTTCCTCTTTAGGACTTTCTGTTCAATAGAGAGCAGAAATTCCACTCTCAGATGGATACATTCATCTTAAAAATGCTGCAAACATGTGCCTTTCATGTTTTGGTAAAGTAAAGTTTAGCAGAAACTGTCCTCTATTCACTTCTGGTGATTTAAAGCATCAAAATCTTATTAAATATAACACATTTTCATAGGGTAGGATAGAGTAGGATGACATTTTTCTAATGTACTAAATTTAAAAAATGTACCTATGTGTAAATTTGATTTGAATTCCACATTGTGATTTCTTACAGCCATTTCCTGTGCTTCTAACAGAACCTGTAACAAAAGGAAAAGAAATGGAAATACTGAGGAGGAATTAAAGCAATGCTATTTCTTATCTCTAGATAACATGAAAGGAGTTGCAAGTTCAAGTCAGTTACAGAAAAAGTATTTTATAGATATAAAAACTGTTAAAAGACAAGCATCTCTTACATAAGGATGTTTCTTGCATAGAATGAAAAAGCCTCAGGACAATTTTATTACATTTTTGGGGAGGAAAGGGAGTGGAAAACATGGTTTCCACCAGTATTTATCAGCTTTCCATGCAGAGGCCTTTGTGGAATTAGACATCTGACTAGAAATAAATTCCAAGGTGGACAGAATGAACTTGGTCCATTCAATATTTTCAGCTAATACAGGACATTTCTTTGCCATAATTATACCAGGAATCAACAGTTCAGCCAAGAAAATGAGTAATTTGAGAATCCAAACTACTACAGTGTATTCAAAGCTTCTGTGCCTTTAGAGAACTCAGTCCTCTGCTTAATAATATCCTTCATCTCTTACAGGTTAAGAACCAAAGCACACAGATGTAGCAGCCATTAGTGACCAGGATTCTGCACTTTTTACCATGAACTTAACACCAAGCACTGCTAGAGAGGACACCCATGTGGAATTCATCACCATGACAAATCAGAACAGCCAGCACAAGTGATCCCAACATATTCATAAGTCACAACATTACACGACTGCCACAAAAATAAGTTGGTAGAATGTGCTCCCAACAGGCTTACTTGAAACACAAAAACCCACAGAAGTAGAAAACCTCCAAACTTCTGGTGACAGGTATTGATTTTAAAGTTTTCTGGAAACCAGAAGTGCTAAAGAATACTGCTATTTACCTCTCTGATCACCTTTGCTCCCTTTTTGTCACTGAATTCCAACTGAGCAAGAGCCTGATCAATGGACATTCCTTTTATCTGCAATCAAAGTATTAAAATTAATTTCTGCATTTACAAATATTTCCTTTCTCTTATTCAGAAGACATTACTTAAATTATACTGCTATTACAAAAACAAAAATACTGACATTTCCTTAATTACCTTTTCTTTAATGCAATACCTTACAGCTAAACCAAACTATAAACATCCATTCCCTGTCCAGATCCATGCTCATCCCCAGGACTCTGCTATAAAGATGCTGATTAAACTGTGATTGAATGAGGCTGTTAAGACAAATACAGCAATTAAATGTTGCATTCTCTAAAGCACAGTACAAAGTACTCTTTGCTTACCAGTTTTGCCAGATACCACATCTTATCATTGCTGTATTTTATTTCCCTCCGACAGTGATATATTTCCTAGGGGCAAAACAAAGAAGGATGAGTAATTTTGCTGTGAAAACAGGAATGGAGCATCCATATCTGCTCCACAATCCATGTTCTTACTAGGAATAAAATAAGAATGGCTCTGCCTACTATGAGAACAGCACATCAGGCATAGGTTTGACATTTGAAAGTGAAAAGCACTAAAAAAAGGTGCTGGCACACAAGAAATTTTAATACAACCTTAAGACACTTAGTTTATAAGCAGAAGTCCCTGAAAAGGGTAATCAGAAGATTTAGCACCATCTTTTCCACTCATTCTCCCCACTTTAGAAGCAAAGATTAACATGCCCATTCAGCCTTAAAAATATTACCTTGCTGTCAGCTTCACTTAGTGGGAGAGCAAATAAACAATATCACTAGAATGAACTTAATTAGCTCTTCAGAACTGATGAGGCTTTCAAGTTTGATTGGCATGAAGAGCTGCCTCCACAGACTCGTTTACCATTACAGCTAACAGGGACCAGCACCAGTCAGCAGAATATAATATCAATACACATTTGAAAGAGATGGCACTCTTGATAAACAGGCAAAACACTGATTTAATAAACCAGTCTGTCAATAGCTGCATTTTCACACACACTGCACCAGTCAGCACAGTCCACAGCAGGGATATCTATGTCCTAGGCCACAATGTTCATAAGAGCAATCAACAAATGCTCATAGCCCACAAAACACATGCCTAAAAAAAAACATTTTGAAATGTAAACACTTTTACAACACTGACCAATGTGTCTAACAAAAGCCACAACACATCAATTCCTAATGAAGAAAAATGGAATTCCAGAATATCAGATCTTGATGGTGCAATTTTTACCTCCTTGTATTTCACAGGTTTCTACAGAGGATGGGGCCTTGCAGCTTTGAACCACATGTTGAGTAAGTGATCAGCTGCAAGCAACTCGAGGATCCAATATAATTTAGAGATGGAAAGCATTCCAAGTGATATTAACTTCTACAAAACAGCCAAACGGAGTAAAATCCTAAATAATAAGCAAATAAGCTTTCAAACTAATGTCTTGTGCAGTCACCCTGTTCAGAAATTGCTAGACATTCTCAGGTAAGGACATTCACAGAAGCATCCTTACAGCTGGTCTGCGAGGCTCTCCAGGCAGCTGGGGAGGGTAAACAATCCTGTTCTTCTTCTCCCACTTCCCAATTTTCCCAATTTTCTGCAGAGATGAGCTTGTGTGGATGCATGACAGAGGAAAAAGGCTACCAGATGCCAGCCACCTGCAAGACAAGACCACAGCCTCAGCTGCTGAACACAAGTTCTTTGTCCTTGCCCAGTTTATCTGGAAAACTGTGAACTTGCAGTCCTGAAAAAGAGAACTGGCACATTTGTGTACTCAAAAAAACAAACTATTAAAGTCCTTTATAATTTATGCTGAAAGGGCTTTTTAATTCAGCAAGAAGACTCAAGCTTCTTAAAACAAACCATGAATATTGGTATGAGATTCCACATTAAATGTCCTCAGATTGTCAGACAGAGTCACAGTCACCTCTGTTCTGATGTTCTCGCGGAGTTCAGGACTCACACAAACTATCTGTACCTTTCCCAAGGTACTTTCCATACTTATTTAACTCTTACCAACAACATATTTAGCAGTGAAAATTTCTGGTTTTCCAAGAGGCTGAGTATCTCAGTGCATTAGAGGTTTATAAACATGATGAATTTTGCTCTAAATAGTAGTTCTAAACTTCTTCCAAAACACTATCAAGTCAACACAAAAACCAGACTGCTGACAGCAAGAAATTTAGTTTTCAGGCAGTTTCCTCACCTCATATTCTGAAAAACCAAACTACATTTTGCCCCCTGCTGCCCAGGTAAAGCAGCAGTGTGCAGCCACTGGTGGCTACAAGAAACAGATGAGTTCAAGACCAAATACTGTGAGTTTTACTGAGCCTTGAATGTCCTTTTGTGTGGCCAACCTGTGCAAAGCATCTTTAAAAAGGCAAACAGGGCATGCTGATTGGTTTCAAAAGGACATTGTACACCACTGTTCACATCCCATAAGCAGAGATTAGCATAACACACATATTTCAATGACATGGAGTATTTTTTCAGATATTTGCAGGGATACAGCTGGCAGTTCCAGTGTTCCTGCAGCACAGCTATGGGATTCCTCCAGAATGAGGGGAAACTTCAGCAACTAAGGAAAGCAGGGACTGGGGACAGCACAGATATCACATTGCTGTGACCTGAACTATGAAGTCAAGAGAAAATATGGATGTCTAACAGAACGAAATGAGGAGAGAGACACCTCCATCCATCATGGCACAATCTCTGAATACACAGAAAGACACCACAGGGGCAGAGAGTGAGCTGTTCCCTACAGCTCCAGGGCTGGGTGAGATGGCCAAGCCAGGCAACTCCAGACCCCATGCCCAGGTAGCCAAGCAGGGCAATGCCTGTTCCAGTGCCCAGACTCACCTCTCCGGCCGAGCCCAGCTGAGGAGACCCCGCGCCCAGGAAGCACCTGAAGGGAAGGGAAAATGAGCGAGGTATGAACAGAATCACAAAATCACAGAATGCTTTGGGTTGGAAGGGACCTTGAAGAGCATCCAGCCCCGCCCTTCGCCATGGGCCTTCCACTATCCCAGGCTGCTCCGAGCCCCACCCAGCCTTGAACCCTTCCAAGGCTGGGGCAGCCACAGCCTCTCTGGGCACTGTACCAGAGCTTCAGCACCCTCACAGGAAAGATTATTTTCACAATACCTAATCTAAACCTACTCGCTGCCAGTTTGAAGCCATCCCCCTTATCCTGCCACTCCCGGCGCTTGTAAATACTCTCACTACATCATCCCTTCAGTCTCTGGAAGGGTACAACTTGGTCAGCCCAAAGCCTCTCTCCTCCAGACTGAAAAATCCCAATCCTCCCAACCTTTCCTCATACGAGAGCTGCTCCATCCCTGTCATCCTCCTCTCAAGCGAGACCCTCCTAAACCAGCGCCGCGTCCCCTCAGCCTCACCCGCGCCCAGCGCCCAGCGCGCCGCCATCTTCCCGGCCTTGCTTTGCGGCAGCGCCCGGGCGGGCGCACGGGCAGGGGCGCGCTTTGCGACACTTTGCGGCGGCGCGCGCGGCGCTCGGCGGCAGCGCCTGGGGCACGTGGGGCGGCGCGGGGGGACCCGGGGCGATGGCGGCGGGAACGGGGCTGGAGACGGGAACGGGAACGGCGGTGGGGATGGGCGTGCGGGCGCTGCCCGCCTCCCCCAACTGGTACAGCAGCCGCTGCAGCGACGCCAGCAGCGATGGCCGCCTCTTCGGCTTCGCGGCGAGGCACCGCGTCTGCCTGCTGGATGTCGCCGCCGCCGCCGCGCCCACGTTTTACGGTACCGTCACAACCTCCTCTCGCTGTACAGCGGGGCTGCGGGGCCTCCCCGCCACCGGGAGCCCAGGGAGGGCACGGGGGAGGCGGGATTTTGGGGTGCGGGAGGTTGGGGAAGGCTGCGGTGCCCCGTGACGATTGCTCGGTGTGGCGGCAGGGGAGCTCATCGGGCACACGGACAGGATCTCCGGGTTCGCCTTCTGCCACTGCCCCGGGCAGAGCAGCCTCTGCGCCAGCAGCTCGGACGACGGGAGCGTCAAAATCTGGGACAGCGGGACTCTGTCGCCGGTGCTGGAGTACAGCCTGCACCAGGTGGGACTCGCGGGGTGCGCTGCGGGGTTTTGGGGGTCACACAAAGCACGATGAGGCTGCTGTGCCCAAAAGTGAATTTTAGACCTGGTGGAATTAAGCGTTGGATGCTCCTGGCCGGCTCTTTGTTCTTAGCCTGCAGCGCTGTTCCAGCACTGTAATTAGCTGCTGGTTGTCATCAAAGCCGCAGTGAAGCAGCGTGCTCGTGGTTTGGACTCGCTGCCGCTTAACCCAGCTCACCTGGAATGATTTCTGCAGGTTGCTGTGCCCCATAGGACTGACTAAATGTATAGTTAGTTAGTGTTGCCCATCAGTAACTCCATCCATCCTCCAAAGCCTGAAAGAACTGAGGCATTCTGGGACAAACCAAAGTGATGCTGGGCAGTGCTCATAGATTATCTCCTGCCTGTTATTCTGTGTTAAATGTCAGATTATTTCCTGCTTGATATTCTGTGTTAAATGCCAGATTATTTCCTGCCTGTTATTCTGTGTTAAATGCCAGATTATTTCCTGCCTGTTATTCTGTGTTAAATGCCAGATTATTTCCTGCCTGTTATTCTGTGTTAAATGCCAGTAAAACAGCTTTAAACGTTTCCAATGCTCTTTCCTCAGAATCCAATCTCAGCGCTGCACTGGTCACCTCTAGTGAAAGATCTGATTGTGTCTGGTGATGAGAAAGGTGTCATTGTTTGTTACTGGCACAACAGAAGTGACAGCCAGCAGTTCTTCCCAGAGCCCCGGACAGTTTTCTGCCTCACCTGTTCTCCTCATCATGAAAACCTCGTGGCCATTGGGTAAATGCTCATTAGTTAATATTCCTCATGTTTTGCTTTCCACTTTTCTTCTGCAAGAATGTAATTGGGAAGTTTTGCTACATGGTTGAAAGTTAATTTTTAGGAGGTCTTGGTGGCTGTTCTTTTTGTTTTGGAGTAAAACAAATTAAAAATAGCGTTTAGATTTGGTAAACCTGAGAAAGGCAAAGCAATCTGTAAAAGTGTAACGGTCCAGGCTGGCTTCTCTGTAATAGGGTGATAATGACCCTGAAAAGAGCCTGTAAATCACCTTGGATATTATTCCCCAAGCATCCAAGAATCACTTGATTAATTTAAATCTCTGCTTTCAGCTACAAGGATGGCATGGTGGTGATAATTGATATCAGCAGGAAGAGAGAAGTTGTGCACAGGCTGAGAGGCCATGAGGATGAAATCCATTGTCTGGCCTGGTGCCCTGTGCCTGGGGAAGAAAGGTTACCTGCTTGGCAGGATGAGCTCCAGGGTATGTATGATTAGCACTTTGTGGAATAGCTTTTAGTTCATGTAAATGTCCTTCTGGAGGACTGAATTTTTTACAGAGGGTTGGTAACTAGCTGAGCAACTGATAAGTTCAATAAAATATATTCTGATAGAAATCAATGTAATTTTTATGAAGCTTTGAAATTTAATGTTTAATAACCTGATTTCAATGGTATTCAGCAGCTCCTCCAGAAGAAGGCAAGGTTCCAAATGGGGAGCTGACACAGGACACAGCCACGAAGAAAGGTTGTTACCTCGCCTCTGGAAGCAAGGATCAAACCATAAGAATATGGAGCTGTACCAGAGGCAGGAGTAAGTAAGAGATAAACAGCAACAAGGGGTGAATAGCTCTTGAACTGCAGCCTTTGTGTGCTAAAAGCATGGAGAATGTCATTAAAGCTGCAGAGTCACAGGATTCCTGTGTGTGTTTGAGAATGTGAGGTGCAGTGATGCCTCCTGGTTGTGCAGGTGTGATGACTCTGAAGCTGCCACCCACCAAGAGAAGAGGTGGAGCCGTGGATCCTGCGGTCAAGGAGCGCATCTGGCTCACTGTGCACTGGCCTGCTGGCCACCCCACCGAGATTGTGTCCAGTGGCTTTGGGTGAGTGGGGCACTCAGCAGCAGCTGCTCATTCCTTTGTTCCTGCTGAAGGAAGTGCTGAGTAGAAAAGACACCCCCTTCTTCCTTCCTTTTCAGTGTAACAGGAGAAAACAGGCTGAGAGTTAGAGTTCAGACATTGAGAAAATTGCTATTTGTCCCATAATCTAATTGGATGTTGCCTAATAGCACTAATTGTGGTTTTGCTCATCTGCTGGGAAAAAATGTCAGTTTTCAGGTGGAGTTTGTGTGTGTGGCTTTGTACAGGCACTGGATGTCTGCAGAACTCCAGTACTCCTGTCTTGCAGTTTATTTGTCATATAGTCTGTACAGGGCCTGTGTTGTTCTGAAGTGAAAAATTAAAATAAATTTCAATTTTGCAGAGGAGAACTGCTCCTTTGGAATTTGACCCAGCCTGGCAAACGCAAGTGGACTCTTCTGGGATCTTCAGAAGGACAAAACCACTCCAGAATTGTGTTCAATCTCAGTTCTGTGAAGCACCAAGACAGAGAGCTCCTTTTTTCCATCTCAATGGACAGAGATGTAAGAACCATTTAAAAATTAGCATAGGAATGCCTCTACCATGCCATTTGACTGAGTGAGACTACCCTTTCAGACCACAGTTTTTCTCTTGAAGTGGGTTTATTTTAGCATTTTATAACATCACTTACTAACATTTGTTCTGAGCACAGGTTGTGTATGTTTCTGTTAGTTGATAAGTTCAACCTCTTAGCAAGGTGGAGTGAATGCTTATGACACTCTGGACTTGAATAGTAAGCATTTAATGAAAGGTGTTTTCCACTGCTTTTCCTCTGTTTCACTTTTAAAAGGCCTTGTTTTCCTGCTTAAAATCATTTAATTATAAACTAATTAAACTAATGCATCTATTTTTTAATTGGGTTTTCTTTTCAATCATTTTACAGGCAGCAGAGTGATTCCTGTTTTGAAATTGGAAGAGAAACTTAGTAAAATATATTCATATGTCCATTCCAATCTTGCAGCTACTGCAGCCCTGTCTGTGACATGGAATCCTCTGGATGCTGATCACATCTTGCATTTTGACCCTTTGATTCTTCATTTCACTTCTGCTTTGTTTCTTCTTGTCCTGTCAGTCACTCTGTATTTAACCATTCCTTGTTCCTTAAATATTCTTCAGGTGAAATGCTGGGATTTGTCAACTCTGGATTGTAGCTGGACCATGCCCTCCCTTGGAGGATTTGTCTACAGCCTTGCCTTCTCCCCTGTGGACACAGGCTGCCTCGCCATTGGGGTTGGGGACAGCATGATCCGAGTGTGGAATACTTTGTCTGTCAACAACATTTATGATGTTAAAACCTTCTGGCAAAGCATAAAGTCCAAGGTTACAGCAGTAAGTGTGTTTTGGATTCCTTTTTTTTCCTCCCCTTTTCTCTTCTTTTCACTTAAATTTTTTCAAGTATGGTTTTCTCTCTATTTCATTCTGAAGGTTTGTCCCGACTAAAGTTGTTCGTGTTATACTAAATTCTTTCTGTATACAATCCATTTCAGAATCTGGCAAAAAGTTTTTGGACCTATTTACAATCCTAGAATGTTGCATTTACATCTAGTGGAAATAAGCTGAAGTCCAGCTGGCTGTTATGTTACTTTTTCACTTTTATCCTCCTTCATGATTCTTCCTTGCTTCATCCGTGGTTGCCCTTGCTCTGCTCTGCTAGGAAGTTTGGCAGATACCAAAAACCAATACAGCCATCACAAGGTTTAACCACTGGTTGGTCAAAAGCCACTGCTGCTATTTCTGTTTTAAAATGTAGCTATCAAATAGCATTTCAATGGTTTAGTCCCTTGCATCTTATCCCCTCATAACTGGAAGGGGAAAGCCTTTGATGCTCAGAGCAGAGTGATCAAATCAAGTGGCTGTGGTGGAAGGGTGGACTTGCTCATCAGTTTCAGCATTTTCCTTTTGTTCATTATTTAGCAATAAGGAATTTGTAACTTAGGTCATTGTGTGCCTCTCTATATTTTTCTTGCAGTTATCCTGGCATCCAACTAAGGAAGGCTCCTTGGCTTTTGGAACAGATGATGGAAAAGTTGGCATATTTGACACTTTGTCCAGCAGGTAAAAAAGTAGTTTTAAAATTCATCAGTGTCAGATCCTGCTGGCGTGTTACCACTCAGGGGTGGTGTGCTCTTTCCTGAGGGATACCTTTGCTGTTAGATGAGTGAGATTAAGTTAAAATTAGTCAAACAGTTGGAATTTCAGTGTGTTTTTTCATTTGTATTATGCCTGTGAGCTTCTAAGGTGAACTTACTTTAGGGTCAACTTAAAATTGCACGACCAGAGATCACCTGTGGGAGGACATCAGTTCAGGAAGACTTTACCCAGAAAGACATTTTCGGGGAAGGAGGAGCAGCAAGGAGGGGAAGGTCACCAGGATAATTATGTTACCATTTTAGTACTGCTCTACAGCAGATGTTAAAGAAAGCTTGGTTGAGCCATGGCTTTAGAATGTTAGAACACCTGGTGTCTCAAGTATGTTGCTTTGATTTTATCTTTTTTTTGTTTCCATTTGCTGAAATCTGACTGCCCCTGCTTCCTTATCTTCCTACCCAGTGCTAAGAATAAGCCGCCTCAGATCTCCAGCACTTACCACAAGAAGACAGTGTACACATTAGCCTGGGGCCCTCCAACTCCTCCTCTGATTTCTGGTGAGTCTTCCAGCACCTTGTGACAAAGTGGAATGTCCATGCAGAGCACACAGATGCCATGAAGCTGCTACTGCCTCCCTTCTTAGGGGAAGGAGCCCCATTTGCTTGGTGACAATCCTTTGGAGCAGCTTAGAATGTGTTCTGCTTGAGGAACAAACTCTTGTAGTTTGTGAATTCTGGTACCTTCAGGAGATAGGTTTGAGTAGTGCTCCATACACCTCTGGGCTTTCTTCAGGGTGTTGGAGACCAGGAAATTCACAGGCTTCCTGCAGTAATTGCATCAGATCAAATACAGGTTCCAGAGTTTCTGCTGTTAGAGCTTTAGCCCTTCTTACACAACTTGGATTATTTTCTTTTAAGGACCAAAATTTAAGGGGAATTTTACTGTTTAAAGTGATTGTGCTACAAGGGATCTGTTGATAGAAATGAGAACTCCTTTTTAGAAGGCTGTACTGTGAGAATTTCCTGCTGCTGGACCACAGGCAATTGAAGGATGTATATTGCTTTTTGAAATAATGCTTTGATTTATAGTGGGAGAGATTCTGTGAAGACTGATGAAGAATAGAGAGTAATTGTCTCTTTTTCTCTTTTGGTAGGAGAAGAAAGTGAACAGCCCTCTGCAACTTTATATAGTTGTGCTGGAGAAGGAATTGTTTTTCAGCACAATCCCTGGAAGCTTAATGGAGAAGCAAATGACATCAACAAAGTCATCAGAGACACCAATTCAATCAAAGTGAGTATGAATTTGAGAGGGTTTTATGGATTTATAGAAACCACACCAGAGTTTCCATGGCCTTGTAGTTAAGTTTCTGATTTTACCTTGTTGATATATCTGTAACAAAAAACTTGAACTCCTCAGTCTCTACTGATCAACTTCAGTGACAATGAATCAAACTATTTAAAGAGTTTATGTATTTGTGTCTGAAGAGGGTTGGGGTTTTTTTCTCCTGGTGTCAACATGGTACATCTTTTACTGGTATCAGTTACTTAACTTTCTACACTGTGATTTACTTAGGAAAGGTAAATGGGGGTAGAGTTTGGGTTTAAAACTGTGTGTAGCTGTTTGAAATAGTAGGAGATTTCCAGTTTCAAAGCACTTGAAATGATATCCTGAATTATATCCTGGCTTATACCACATGATGGGCATGCATGAGCTACTTACCTCAATTCCTTTAGTTCCCTTGCTTCAACCATGAATTTTTTAAAACAAACTTTTCATTAAAAACAATCATGATTTTTCAGGAGGCTGTTTTCATTTATACTGCAGCCAGTGCAGAGTCGTTGGTGATCACTGAGTATCTTCTCAAGTGTGATCAGTCATTTCTTAGTTGAAAGTACAAAATAAGTGAAGTGGGTTGGATCTTCAGTTCTTTTAAGTCAGGTGGAGTCAGTCCAAGGGTATTGATTTGTATCAGCTGGGTTTTAGCTTCTTCCTCGAGTTAAGAGTAATGTCAGAGGTACTGAAATTATCATATTTAGGCATCTAAATTGTAAATTGTAAGTAGCTTTTGTCTGAATTCAAATGAGTAGGGATAACTAAAGGTAAACTTTGGTTTCTTTTGAAGTGTGAAAGAATTTGCTTGCAATGTCTGTTGCTTTCCAAGGAGTGTAAGGTTGTGAAACATCAAGGTTCTGCTGGAATCCAGACAAAACTTCAAAATATTTCTCAGAATTAGACAAGGATAAAAAGCAGTTATTGGTTCTTGCATCAGTTATTTCAGTCTTAATTGCTCAGGTTTATGTCACTGCTACAAAAGCAATGGGCACTTAAATGACTTTTCATTTTGCAGACTTAATTGCAGCTCTGTCCAGTTGCCAGCCTTGCTGTGCTGAATGTATGTGAGAGAGATTTGGGAGGTTTTGGCAATAATTGTGTCTTCTTTCTGCAGCACAAGCTGCCTGCACGTACAGAGGTCAGCTGGAAACCAGATGGCAAACTCCTGGCTCTTGGCAATGAGGATGGGTATGTCCCACTTGTGGGTTAAGGTGGTGTCTGTGCTGATCTTCACTGCAGTCACTGTGGTGAAGCAAAAGTACTTTTTGTTGCCCTGGTTTATCTCTGTTCTTTCACCGCTGATTTATTGGAATCATGATAACACAGCATTCCCTGCTGTTATTTGTTGTATCTGCTCTTGGCATGGAGGATCCTCATTATCATATTAAATGCTATTTCAAGAATCCACTCCATGGTTGAAATGCACTTCTGCTGACCAGTGAAACCAGGGTTTGAGTTGAATCCAGAGGGCACAAACTCAGTTACTCTAATTCATGTGCTCCAATTCTGCTCATGCAAGATAACAAAAACGTTCCCATTTTCACCAACTACTGAAATTCTTACACTGTTGTTCTTACATTTCAGCTCAATTGAAATATTTCAGGCACCAAACTTGAAGTTGCTCTGCACTATCCAGCAGCATCACAAACTGATCAATGCCATTCGTTGGCACCATGAGCATGGGACCCAGCCAGAGCTGAGTTACCTGATAGCCTCAGGCTCCATCAATGCCACCATTTATGTGCATAATCTGAAGAATGTTGTAGGTAACAGCTTGCAGATTATATTCCAAATCTTGGCCTTTTTATTTCTGTTTATCTGTTTCTGTTTATTTCTGACCATACTTAATAATTTTTGTTTTTTCTTTCAGAGAACTCTTCAGAAAATCCTTTGACAATAACAGAGCCTTTTCGAACTCTGGCTGGGCACACAGCTAAAATCACAAGTCTTTCTTGGAGCCCCCACCACGAGGGGAGATTGGTGTCTGCTTGCTATGATGGCACTGCACAGGTATTGTCCAAAGCACCTCAGAATTGTATTTCAAATCATCCATTCCACAGCTGATCAAAGAGCAAAACCTGTTTCTGTGAAATAAAATTTTGAAGTACTGCAAGTTTACCTCTGGTAACAATCTGCTGATTCTGGATACCTGATATGCAGATTATCTTGTGATTTGTGAATTGATTTGTAAGTCGAGTCATTTAGGTTTTCATATTAGCACTTTTGGATCCTTAGAAAAGAAAGTTGTTGTGCAGCTCTATCAATGCAAACAAAGGAAGCCCTGCATTTTCTCCATTTGCATGTTGGTGTTTGAAATACCCCCGCAAAATCCCAACAGAGAAGTTCCTACCTGTGCAAATTATGAGAAAATACAGAGTAATGGGTGAAGAAGTGACTTTCTGAGTAATTGGATTTCTTTCTTGTTGCCAAGGTGTGGGATGTGATGAAGGAAGAGCCACTCTGCAACTACCGAGGGCACCAGGGCCGCCTGCTGAGTGTCCAGTGGTCACCAGTGGATTCAGACTGTGTTTATACAGGGGCAGATGATTTTTCTGTTCACAAATGGCACATCTCCAAGCAGGAGCACACACGGCCTCCTCAGGGTGAGTGTGTTCAAGCAGAAGATCTTTCCTGAAGGTGATGTTGGAGCTGAGAAATGGAAAGCTGCTGTGTTTGAATGATGCAAGTTCTTGTGCTGAATTCCAAATCTGCCTCTTCCTGTTCAGGAATAATCTGTGACTAGGTTGAAATTGAGTGGCCTTATTTGGGAACTAAATGTTGATCCTGAGATAGGGGTAGTTAATACACTAAAATTTACATTTTTTACAGGCAAAAAGAGTATAGAATTAGAGAAGAAAAGAAGTATACAGCCAAAAGTCAAAGCCAAGAAGAAGAAAAAGCCTGCAGGCAGGAGTCCAGGCAAGCAGGATGCAAATGATGCCATGAATGGAGATGACAGCATGAAGGAAATGCTGCTGGAGGAAAATGGAGTGTCGGACCACGAAGGAGAAAAAGAAGCTCAGGAGGCAGAGTTGGCTGATAAAGTCTCTGTGACTGGTAATAATCAAATCTTAGTTCAGTGTTTCCCAGCTCACAGCATCACCAAGTTTAATGCAGATTTTCTCATTGTATGGTTTTGAATTGAAATTGTCTCCTTGAAGGAAAAAGGCTTTGGAATGCCTTTTATAATTTTCTAAGCTAGTTTGGGGCTAATTGTCTTTAGATAGTTGTCTGGCCTCATGAGCAGAGCTACTGTGTTTGGCTTGAAACAATGCCATTTTTGGTCAGCATTGATGAATCTAGTAATACTGATGGGTCTTCATTGGTGTCTCTTGACATCTCATTTAGTCTTCTGACAGTTT
The DNA here is from genome assembly GCF_009819885.2 of Catharus ustulatus. Lineage (NCBI taxonomy): Eukaryota > Metazoa > Chordata > Aves > Passeriformes > Turdidae > Catharus > Catharus ustulatus. The sequence goes on along the minus strand of NC_046235.1, from coordinate 13,967,128 downwards.
GCTGTTTTCTTGATATTTCCTTTCCATAAAAAGCTGTTAAGTTCTATGGCAAAGCAAAGCTTGGTTTCTGTCTATTTCAAAATTAATATAACAGAATGTGAATGTGTGAATTATTCTGTGTGCATTTCCATTCATTGCTTTTCCCTTTTTTAAATCGCTTGACTCCACAGTGTCCGGGGATACATCTTCATCTGCATGTGATTATTCTTCATTCAGCTTGCCAAAGCCTTCTGTGACCCAGAAAGCTGCTCCTGTGAAAAAGGAATCACCTAAAGAGAGACCAAGTTAGTATGTTTTCAGGGATTTTTAACACTCCTGTATCAAGGCAGAGACTTGTTTGACTGCAGCTTCCCTTCCTAATTGACACCAAATAAGTGCCAGAGAAAGAAAAGAGTGCTTTTGAAATAAATTGAGTTCTGCTGTAACTGCAGCAGCAGTGACTAAAATGTGTCTGATTTTTCAGCTCCTGATGCCTCTCTGAAGAAGAGGAAGCCTCGTTCTATTCTGCCCTTCAGCACATTAATGGATCACAGATCAAAAGAAGAGATGCATCAGGACTGCTTGAGGCTGGCTGCATGTCTGAAAACTAAAGGTATCAGTACAAAATTTAGAATACTTAGAGGGTAGGTGCTCTCAAGTACTCAAGTGTCCAGGGACTTGACTTAAACCACAGGACATTATTTTTTAAAATCTTCACCTTTATCAAAGAGTGTGACTTGGTGTGATATCAGACTTAGATCTGAGTGTTGACCAAATTAATAAATCTGCTGTACAGGAAAGAAAGTAGAAGACAGAAGTATTTGCCATCACTTGAGTAGTGTACAGTGGTTCAGTGATTTGGCACATTCCAGTTCCCAGTTTTATGTTAAATCCTAAGTATTCATTCTTCTCTGGTTTAGATAATAATGAAGATGTGGCCCCTGACCTCAAGGATTGCATCCACTTGGGGCTGTTCACAGACAGGGATTCTCTGCACAAGATGATTGATATGGAAGGTAAGTGGCATAAAGAAAATATGTGCACTGTAGTGTTGTATTCAAGTAGAAAACAAATTGGGAAAAATGCTTGAGTTTTCTTTACTGTGGATTACAATCTAGAATTGAATGGAGCACTGTGTGAGAAGAATATCTATCTTTTTCCCAGGTAGTTTTTACATATTTCAGATGCAGACCTGCCTTATCTTAAGCCTGAATGATTTCCCTTTTGCCAAGCTGCTTTACTATAACAAATGATGCTGTTGTACTCAAGCTGATGGGAATTGTGTTTGCTTCCAACAGGAAAACACCACTTGGAGAATGGGCATGCAGAGCTCTTCCAGCAGCTCATGCTGTGGAAAGGAGACATGAAGGGTGTCCTCCAGGCAGCTGCTGAGAGGGGGGAGCTGACAGACCAGCTGGTAGCCATGTCACCCATGGGTATGTTTGCTCTAGCACCACATAAACTCACGGAGTTGGCTGCCAAGGGTCCCCTCATTCTGGTGATTCTGGACAAAAACTCGGGAATTAGTTCTTTGTGATAAGATTAGCAGTCCTTACAGCTTGCAGCTGGTTTAAATACGCTTTTAAGTTATTTTACTGGCAGGGAAGTCCTGCAGTCATGTTCAAGCCTTAGTTTTGCCCCACTTCACTGACTTATGTTAGGATGGTTAAGAAATAGAAACTAACCTGGGGCAGGGCAGAGGTACATATTGAAAAAAACAGTGATGGTATCTCACAAGAATTCTTCCAGTTATAAAACTGCCTCCAATGGTGTTGCCTTCTCTTTTGCAGTTGGCTACCAGGCCTGGGTTTGGACAGTGGAAGCCTTTGCCAAGCAGCTGTGTTTTCAGGAGCAGTATGTGAAGGCTGCCTCCCATCTCCTGTCCATCCATAAAGTCTATGAGGCTATCGAGCTCCTGAAAGTGAACAACTTTTACAGGTTGCTCTATATTTATGTTTAGCACTTCATCTTGGTTTTTTGTGGGGTAGACTGAGCATTTTGGTTCACTCTTTGCACACAGATTAACTTTTCTCTCTGATTTCCCTTATGTGCATTAGGGAAGCAATTGTAATGGCCAAGGCCAGGCTGCGCCCAGAAGATCCAGTTCTGAAGGATCTCTACACCAGCTGGGCAGCTCTGCTGGAGAAGGATGGCCATTATTCCATGGCTGCCAAATGGTGAGTGTTACTGGGGAGAAGACAGAATTGGTTCCATAAAACAAAGAAGGTTCTTGGGTTTGTACTGGTTGAAATCTGTTGTTGTCTAAGGTGCTTTCTGAGCCTGATCTCACTAAATTTCCTCCAGTGTAGGTGGGAAGTGAAGCTCCAGAGAGCAGTTCAGAGCAGAAAGTCCAAATGCCATATTACAGTACAGCCATCTCTTTTCACAGACATTCCTGGAAGTTTTTGAAAACTAGTCTAGCAAGACTAAGATTAGGTTGTCTACAAAAAGACTGTGTGAGATTTCCAACCTTTCCACTGGAAACATGCAGTACAGCAGTTCATCTTGAAGCCTTAGCTGATACCCTGGTCATTGGGTTATCCTGCTCCAACTGGAGTGTTAACTTCATGACTGCTAAAATTACTAATGCCCCTTGAAATATTTTGGCTGGAGTGGTGCTGATTTCAGTTCTGGCATTTTTGTGAGTGTCACACTTGTGAAAGGGTTTGCATGAAACCCAGAGAAGTGCAGTAGGGACAAACAGCTGCATATACCCTTTGTCTCCTGAATCTGTTTAGTTTTATTGCTCAACTAACCCATGTGTGGTGTGCAGACCAGAGATTTCAGTCCTGACTTTAAGGCTGTGTAACTTCCCTTTGTGGCTCTGTATCAGATTGTTCACCATATGTCTATAGTAAACTTTGATAAGAAAAAGTGCTGAGTGCTCTGAGAACCTGTGGAAAATCCAGGGTCATCTTCATTTGCATATTTGTGCTACTGTGTTGCAATACAATTTAAAAACTATTTTAGTACCAATCAACTTGTTTTGCTTTTATCTTTTTCAGTTATTTGGGAGCTTCCTCACCCTATGATGCAGTTAAAGTGTTGTCAAAAAAGGGGGATGTGACATCTCTTAAAACTGCTGCCGAGCTTGCTCTGATATCTGGGGAGGAGGAGTTGTCAGCAACTTTGTCTTTGAGATGTGCCCAAGACCTGCTGTTATCCAGGAACTGGGTGGGAGCTCAGGAAGTCCTTCAGCAGCATAAAACTTTATTTGTGAGTCTGGTCCTTTCCTTTCCACCTTCTTCAGTGTTGTGTCTCTCCAGTCTGACATAACTTGGCATCATTTCCCATTGTTAATAGTCCATAAGTGGTCCTTTGGGCTGGTTTTGCCTCAAAATATTTTTGTAGGAGTCTATTGGAATGACTGTGGAATGATCATGGTGGGGAGGTACATAGACTCTGTGCTTGTTGTTGTATGAGAGGTTGTAGAGGAAAGTGGGATTCTTATTTTAAGTGTAGTACCAGTCATGAGAAGAAAGATGTGAAGTATTTGCTGTTTGCATTAAAGGAACAAATGAACCAACTGGAAGTGCAGCTGCTGGAGGCTTAAATTTGAAATCTTTTTGTGGACTGAGAAGCAGGTGGCTACCTTGGCTTGTTCTGAGGTTTCCCCTGACTTCCTTAGGCTCTGTCACCAAGAAGCTGCTACCAGGCATGATGTTCTTAAACCACTCTTACCTGCTGTGGTCAGCAAGGGATTGCTTTTCTTGTTGCAACAGCTCAGTGCTTTTTTTTTCCTCTCATTATTAAAGGGACAAAGACTTGTTTTCTGCCTGAATGAGCTGCTCTGCAGGTGCCTCAGTGAAAGGAATCCCTGTGAGAGAAAAAGCCCTGTGCCCCCCTGTTACCACAGCTGGGAGCTGAACAGAGAGGCCTCCTTTTTTGACATGGTGACAGAAGTGTGGCAGAATGTGCTGGGCATGGACACCACTGAACAAGCCACAAGTGCACAGGAGCAGCTTCGCAGGATTGAGCATCCTCCTTCAACCAGCAACACACACCCAAAGCAGGTAAATGGATTTTGGTCTGTGCAGGCACAAATCCTTGCTTGGGCACAGGCAGTAAACCCAGCCACTCTATGGTGTTGCAGCAGCCATTCCCAGGGACCTTTTGTCTGCACCCTGCTGCAGGATGGGGTTTTAGTCTGGGAGAGATGATCAGCAGCTGGGACAGCTTTGTGTAGCCACCAGTTGTTTCTGCTTTTGTATCTGTGCAGGGTAAGAACTGGCATAGGGTGTTGGGGGTGAGCACTGAGGTCACTGAGATGTGCTGGCTGGGAGTGATTGACAGAGCTGAGTAGTCTCAGCACTGATTCTTAGGGCTGCTTGTTGTCAAAATAGTTTGCAAGGTCTGTCCATAGACTGGTGCTCCTGCAGCTCTTCTCTGTGACCACAGTGAGTCACTGCTCCCACTTCTCATCTGCTTACTGAGACACAGGCAAGCACAGTGGCTGATTTTACAGCTCCAGGTGATGTAGAAATGCTCTGTCTCCTGCATGAAGGAGATTGTGTAAATTGCATTGTCACTGAAATCAAGCCATGTGCTTTTGGGCTCTTCCACAGTTGTCATAAGCTCATACTTTGCAGTAAAACTATTAACTGTGCTTGCTCTCTGGTGCTTCCTGTAGGTGCTTTTCCATATCTCCCATGACCTGGCCCTTGCAGCCCTGAGCTGTCACTTGGGTACGTGGGATGAGGCAGTGAAAAGTATCCTTGGAGCTGTGACTCGCAGTTTTGATGCTGGGAATTTCACTCTGATGCAGGAGCTTTGCAGTATCGTCCTTCCTGAGGGTAAGTCTGTCCTTGTGTCTCTTCTGGCACTGACAGGGCCCTTTCCTGCCAGCACAGCTGTGTCCATTAATGTTCCTAGGCTAAATAATGTTTGGAAGCAGCAGGACATAGCCGTATCTGTGGAAACTTGTGGAGTTTGGCTAGTGCAAAGGCCACTGGGCAATGAAAATTCCTGACTGTGGAAGGAAGCTCAGCTGTGTCACATGAGTGAGTGATGTAGGAAACTGAGTGAATTCTCTTCCATGAGGGAGATGGGAGACATTAGAATGTTGTGTTCATTTCCTAGCAACACACACTCCAACTTGTCCTCCATTCTCTTTAGGGTATGCAGTGCATTTAGTCTGTGGCTTGTGATTATGTGACTCGTGTTTTGCAGCTTGAGACCAAGGAAATCTGCTGTAGCTGATGAGAACATTTTAGCTAGAACAGAGTATTGTGTTCACAAAGATACCAAAGATGTTTTGGGTTTCCAGGGTTTCCTGGTTCATTTACCAGATCTGCTCATTGTCTTTGGAAAGTTCAAGGAACTATTTGTATTCCTTTTCTCATTATTAGGCTGTGATGACCTTAGAGACAAGCTGGACAGCACAAACTCTCAGAGCATGGATGCCTGCAGGAGTCTGGAGGGCTTTGTGGCTTACAGACTGCTCTATGACCTGTGGTGGAACCCACCCAAAGACTGCCTTGGCCTGCAGAAGGCTGTGCTGTGTCCCAGTGAGCAGACAGCCCTTGAGAAGAGCTGTATTTCAGGTGACCCATCCCCTGACGAAACGGTTCAAACTGCAGCTGAGATGGGTGAAAACCTCTGCAGTACAACTGAAGTTCCCAAGTGTGAGACACAGAGTGACTCAAGAACTGACTGTGTTGATGTGGTAGACAGACAGTCAAAACTGAAGGGTTGCCAGGTGCTCCTTTCAGAAGAGATGGCTGCCTTGCAGAACACCCAGAGAGACATAGCTGAGGTCCAGGAGACTTTGGCAGAAATGATCCGCCAGCATCAGCAGCAGAGGAACAATCTCCAGGAAAACACAGATGGAAACACCCAGGGAAGCAACCTGGAACAGAGTTCAGAGACTGAATCAGACAAATCATGCTCTGACAGCAACCAGATGAATTGGTAAGACTCAGCACAGGAATGAGTGGGTTGAAAAGTGTTGGTTTTTTGTGTGTTTGTGCAGCAAATTTCTGGTTTTGCCTAGACTGCTTCTAATCTCCAGCCTATCACCCAGGAACATTTGAATATACAGCTCAGAAATCTTCCATTTCCCCTGGATTTTATGCACGTGCATAAAGTCAGTGCAGCTGAATAGTTTTGTGATGCATGAGGTGTTGGTACAGTGAATAAACTGGGCAGCTTGAAAAAGGGAGGATAATGAAAAGGCTAAGCATGATCTAAGAGCTCTGCTTCGTTGTTGAACATTGGTTTGGGGCTAACAAGAACAAGCTAGATCAGCCAGTTCTCTCCTGTGCTCCTTGTCCAGGAGGGAGGCTACAGACTCACCTAACAAAAGTTACTCATAACACCTGCTCTTCTCTTGACAGCAAAGACGAAGCAAAGCAGCCAGTTACACTCCCTGAGCTCACAAAGCAGCTTCTGAAAGCAAAGCAGAAATTAGCTGAATTCCCAGACAATTTAAAGGTAAGTTTTCAGAAGAGCTGTTGCAGTTCTGAAGAGTCATTCTGCAAGGGCCACTTCATCACAGAATCCTTTTCATACAGAAAGGAACACTGATGTTCCTTGTGATCCTGTGGCAGTTTTGAGAGAGAACTGACACATGGCATCAGGGTGATATTTTTCTTTCAAGTGTAATTTTCCCCATGCAGTTGCAAAGTGTAGCTAAAGCTCCTGTGTGGGAGAACTCAATGAGATATCATGTATTGATCATCCCACGCATTTGAAGAGTAATCCCTTGCTACTTATGTATGAAAAAAAATACAAACAATGAAATAATTTAAGCTATAAAATGGCCTTTACAGATTAGGAACTGTAGAAAGTACATATACACATTTGAAAACATGTAACCATGGTGATTGGGCAAGAGGGGGACAACCTGGATAAATGTGAAGAGAAAATGCATCTGACTCCTGGCTGTTTTGAGAGTGCTACAAAGCAGTGTCTTTAGAGAGCTGCCTGATTATGTTGAACAAGTGTAAAATAAAATGTAGACATCACCTCTTGTTCTGTTTTTTGCAGGTCTTCCCATTCCCTGACGTGCTGGAGTGCTGCCTCGTGCTCCTCCACCTTGGATCCCAGTGTCCTCCTGAGCTGCAGGAAGAGGCTCTGGCTCTCCTTAGGAAACATGGTGATGCTGCTGTTCACAAAAAGGCTGGCAGGAGCTTCTTGACGTGACATTTGGAGACCAAAGTGTCTCCTCTGAGCTGCCTCCAGCTGCTTAACACTAAGGCTGCTCTTTCTTCAAGTGAAGGCTTCTTTTGATGGCTGTGGCTGTTACTGATACAAAATGCCAGGTTTATACACATCCACTTGTACTCATCCACTGCTACTTCTTTAAGGGGACTGTTAGAAAACTGAAAAGCAGTAGAGTGTGGGCTTGAACTGTTATAACAGATTTTTGTATAGTTTTTTATTTGTTGGACACTATGCTAATTAAAGATTTTGCTATTTAATGCAAGAGAAAGTTTTGAGTGCTGTGTAGTCTTGCAGCAGAGGAGGAAGAGTAGCTGCCCTCAGGAAAATCAATGGTTTCTGTAAGCAATCTGACCCTTAGGCCAGTATTGTTCTTAACAGCATTGTGAATTTATTTTCTCTCCTTTAAATAAAGTCTTCTACTAGCATGAATTGGTATTTAATTTGATGTATAGAAATAAGTTCTCTAGAATGGTGCTTTTCTAGAAAGTGCCAAAGCCAATCCTGGATTTGGCAGAATTGAACGTGCAGTATTTTGACCAATTTTACAGCTAAAGGCTTTGTCTGTCTTGTTAGGAAAAGTAACTTCTATGAAAAGCACAGGGGGGCATAAGCCTTAGTAAACACAGCATCTGTCTAAGTCATTGTTAGAAGGTTTTAAATGCAGCAAAAAAAAGTCAATGCATCATGAATTTAAAAGTTTCAGGTACAGTAAAGATTATTGTTTAATAATTAAAAGCAGGAGCAATGGATTTTTTAGATTAAAAGCTGTTGCAGATTCTTCCAGCCAAAATGCAAACTTAATCCTGAGAGATTTCCTGCTTTGAGCTGAGTAAAGCCTCAGAACAGCTCCAAGAGCAGCAGGTGAAAGCCAGGGCTTAGACTGAAACAAGATCGTGCTGTAGGTGTGTTTAACCAGTGAAGTGTTGCCACCAATTTGAATTTGCTAAATTCTGTACAAAGCACCCGAAAACCAGGAGGGGGAGCCAGTGGTTAACCAAACTGCCTTCCTGCACTTCCAGCAGGAATCACCGAGTTCAGATGGAGCAGAAAACTTCACACACTACTTTGTCCCTTTCAGTGGCTGCTCTGCAGCTCAGGAATCTGCACCAGACTGAGCTGTGCTGAGAGACCAGCAGGGAGAGAATACAACTCTGCCAAGCCCTTCAGCTCAGCCTTCCCCAACTACTGTACAATGAGCTCTAAAGACTAAAAGCTACCCCAGGAACACATCATGCATGTTCAGGCATGTATCTCCCAAATTCAGATTCCAAAGCCTCAACTGGAAATTCTAGTGCTTGATGGAAAATCCAAAACAAAGCCTGGTTTAAAAAATTTATTTTACAAAAAATAAAAACTAGTCTTTACAAACATTTCAAATACCAGCTCTAAACCTCAACTCTAATATTGGATTAAGCTTGTTCAAAATGCCAGACAAAGTCTTAAAAATCTTTGACATGTCCAAAAGGGTTCTTTTAAGAAATGTCATTACAGAGCTGTTAAAAAAAAAAACACTATAGAATGTTTCTCAAAGTCAGAATCCCAAGTTCTTCATCCTCTTAACTATTTTTCAGGTGTTTATAATGAAAAAATAAATCAGAAACTCAGGGGAAAAAATGAGAAACCCTGTTTTAGCTGATAAGCATATTGTAAAATTAGGGGCTGGAGAAGCAGGGGGAGAAGAGGGAAAAATATTTGTCCATGCTGACCTAGCTGTGTTGCAGAAGAATAAAATTTGTCGGTTAAAGTTGAAGAAAACTGAAATCAGAGTGTTGGTCCAATCCCCTGTCAAAGGTGAACTTTTGGGCCTCTGAATGTATTTCCAGAACAGTTCCTTAATACCCGTAAGAACGAAGCTGAGGCTTAGTATGAGTCAAAGCAGTAACACAGAGAATTAGAAACTAAGGAGTGCTGATCAAATCAGCTCCATTAATCTCCATTCCCTCTGTTGTTAAAGCAAATCTCTGAGTATTTTTAGCTGCAAGGATCATTTTTAATTCATCTGTTCCCAAACCTCTGCAGTGATCAAAGGGAACAATTTCCACAGACAGAGATAAAATAAGCAACACATGAGGTGAAGTTGTCACCCTCACAACATGCAGAAGTTTTAAAATAAGCTTTATAAAACACAAACTGCAAATCTGTGTGCATGTCTGCGTCCATTTTCACTGCGTTTCCCAACCCTCAGTTCTACCCAATATTTTCTACCGGTAAATCTTCCTTGCAGAGTCTGTACAGTATAAAGAGGAAAAAAGCAGAGGTATACACAGTAGATTCTGTCCTTTGCCCTTGGTATTAAAAATATGGCAAACCACAAATGCTGGCATTAGGAATTCAGTCAACTCATCTGGGTTTCAAAGGAAAATGCAGCTCTTCAGCAAAACTGCAAGGCTTGGTGCAGCCTGTGTACTGGAGATGCTTTTTGTTTGAGATACTGTTTAGGGAAAATGGTTGAGGACAGCAGCTGCCAATATGGTAAACATGTTCTGCTGAGGGGCACCGCTCATCACGGCTGCATGTTGTTGATAATGGCCAAAATGCTCATTTTCTCTTGGGCTGAGTCCACATCTTCATTCTGTTTCTGAGCCACTCCTGTGCCGAGGCCATACAGTCGTCCGCAATATTTTGCATCATCAATTGTATCCTCAAAAAATAACTGCAGATTGAAAACAAAAAGAAGACAAACAGGTATTGTTTAACTGTGCCTCTAAATCAGAGGGCATCCAGTGTTAATTAACAGCTCATTTAAAATCAGCCACCTCCAGGATGGAGTGTACAAATTAATAATAAGCACATGAAAGGCAGGTAAACAGAACAAGTCTGTGCCAGTATCAGCAATTCCTGTTCCTGACAGTTTGAAATGTGACGGCCACAAGGCTCAAAAATCCCAAACCAAAACAAACAACACATTGTATAAGGTGGCATTTATGGACAGGAAGCAGAGAAGGAAGAACACTGCAGTACCTCCTTCATTCTGAAAAATGCCATTCCTGTGAGAAGAGAGTCTGATCCTGCCTGGTGTTGTCGTCCAATTCGCTGCAAATCCAGCTGATCTGCCACTTCCTGAAGGCCACCCTGCAAAGAGAAAAGAAGAGATTGTATTTTGGAAGATCTATCTCTTGCCAAAATTGCCACATTTCTCCAAAACATGAGGGCAAACAGGGTATGATGAACCAATACAGATCCCAGCAGTATGCACACTCCAGCTGTGAGTGAAATATGGGGGAAATGCTTTTCAAGAGTGCATAAATAACATCTCAAATTTAGGTGCTTTCTTCTCCAGTTGCAGATACTTGAGATAATTGTGGGTATATTCATAGGTTACACATGCTGAGCCTTTCCCTCCCTTTACTCAAGGCAGTGATTCAATAGATAAATTACTTTAAACCCTCTTGCCCTTACTTACCTCTTACTTAATCAAGTCATGGAGTATTTCACGCAAAAGAAATACCCTTGCATAGGAAACATAAATATGCTGAATTTTAATTAGCCTCTGATACACAAATCAGAAGGCTGTGGCAATGTCCCCTTTATTATAAACACATTGCTAAGTCTGAAACTGGGGAGGGCAGTATTCATCAGATACAAACTGACTGGAGTGCTTCTGTGTCATTACTGACTTTTGCAGACATTCCAGTTTTAAGACAACGCATGCAGTAGTTCTGCCACTTGTATTCCTGTACATGTACAGAGTTAATGCCCATCACCTGCTTGCTGGGGAGATAAAAGTACCTTGAGGTTTTTGCAGCTCTTCATTAAGTACTTCACATCATAGATAGATGGGAAGAAAAGGTTTAAGATATGGAAAAATTCATGTTCTTCTTCTGGTAACCTGGAATCTGTCAACAACTTCACCATGTAGCCAAAGTCATAACCACTGGAAACAAAACCACAGAGAAATCAGGTAAGCAGGCAGTACCTATAACCCAAGGTACTAGTCCCTCTTTTTTCAATAAAATTTCACTTGCTGTGCCTTTCAAGCCTCAATGTTTTTTGATATTCATAAAACTCTAGATCTCAGCCAGAACCCATCCTGATTTTCTATGTCAACAGAGGACTTTGGGATGCTCCCCAAGTGCCTTCACTAGCCTTTTGTGGAACAGCTAAGCCATTGGGAAGAATACACATTTCTTCCCAACTCTGTACATTTCTGTAGTTGAGGGCAATACAGAAAAGCAGAAAACTCTGCAAGTATCTGTTGAGGAAGAAGGAGGTGGTGGTGAGTCCTTTCATTTGTGATACCAAGTTGGACCAGAGGTTTCCTAATCAAGTTGGTTGAAATGCTACAAGAAAAATGTCTTAACCACACAAGTGGAAGTTCAGAGCACCACCAATATTGTAAAGAAGAAACAAAATCCTTATTTTACAATACATTTACTAAGTGTAGAAATCACATTTCAATTTGTTAGTAGCTTCTCAGAGAGGGAGACTGTAATAGCAAAAGGATTCACAAGCTGTTAGAAGTCAGACCATGAAGTGTCCTTACTTCTTAAACTTGGCCTTCATATCTTGAAGCTTATTTTAACTGTGGGACTGCTAATTTTTCTCCTTAAAATCTGTCAATCTTCATAGAAAAGGCAGAGAATTAGAGAGAGATTTAACAGGGTCAGTGAGCATCCTGGACCCACCTGTGGAAGGACAGCCATTTCACACTGTCACTGAGGACAACCCCAGATGTCATTAGCAACTCAGCAAAATGCAGGGTATCAATCCCTTCTTCTTCGTGCTTCTGGAACTGCAGCCCAGAGCTGGCAAGGAGGTCTATGGAATCCTGAGAGTACATGTCTTCCCTGAAGGAAAAAAAAAAAGCAAGTTTGCACTCAGGGTACTGCCAAGACAAGCTCATTTTAGAAAAATTCTCCCCACACTATGTCAAGAATTGGGCTAACCAGTAGGATACTTCTGGATAGGGTTCCAATTTGTCTCTCCAGAAAATTCAAACTGACTCAGTTTCAATACCAGTCCTGAAGCCTCCTACATCCATAACAAACTGCTCTGTGATCATAACTAGTTAACACTTCCATTGCTAGTGCAAATTCCAAAGATTCCACCTTCATAGGACTGAAGCTGACAGTTTTGAACAATGTCCCTTCTGCAAGGTGAAGGGAATCACAGATGAGGGCCCTGAGGAAAGGGGAGTTCTCCCAAACAGGAAGATTTAATCTTCTAAATTCTAAAGCACTGACCATCATTCCTGTCTACATTTTTCCTGTTTACTCCACAGCAGTACCACCTTATCAGCACCTCTACTTTCATCTCTGAGAGTAAACAGTAAACAGAATTGCACCATCCTTGACCCAGGAAGGAGGACAAGAACAATGAGCTTGGTGGAGAGCTGAGCAGGAACCTGACTTCTTTACTGGTTTGTGTCATTTGAGGGGGAGGAAACACACAGAGCCAAGTTCTATCAATATCATAACTAATTTAAATGAAGTGATCACACAGCAAAAACCACTCTGATTTCAATACTTGTAAGAGGCTCACAAATTTGTGGAGTAAATAGTGCAACTTTTGGGGTCAAGAACTGGATGATCATAGTAGCTACAAATTTTTGTAATGCTTTCCAGTGACAGTTTCATAAAAATAGATTAATTTCCTCTACATATGTGGTTTTGACAGATAAACCCTTTCTTTATTTCCAGACAGCTCTAGTGGTAATTATGCTGAGTTCATCTTTATAATTATAGGGGAAGGGATAATGAAACTTGTTTCAGCTGCAGCCTAGGATATTACAGTACGGAGGAGACAAGAACTGCCACACTCCATTTAACAAGATTCATTCTCCTGAACAGATGTGATGATTGCAGCAACATGTTTTTAGATCCCAGCTTATACTTAAGCATGGATCTTGTAAAGAGGTCTTTTTTCTTTTTGATGAGACCAGCACACCCATTTATTTTTAGCAGAAAGAGATGGAATTTTACACATATATATGTATATATATATATGAAGTTTCAAACACTGTTCCAGGAAAAAAGGCACACAAAATTACCGAGAGAAAGGGTAAAAAGGATAGAATTTTAGCATGGCTTTGACTTCCAGATACACTGTTAACTCCTGGCAATCCAGAACAGATTCCCACATAGTCTGTACTAGAATCTGAATCCTTATTGCTCAGAACCAGCCAGCACAAATGAACACACCGACACCAGTATTTGCCAAAGGAAAGCATCACTCCAGCAGAAGGAACAGGAAATTATTGCCAAGCTCAGACTCACGTGAGGTTGAATTTGAAGTTGAACTGCCAGGTGTTGATACCAGAAGGATATTCTCCCTTCTCATTTGTGAAAGTCAGGCCCAGCTGGATAATTTTCAGCAGGTCAACGTTGCAGCGGAGGAGCTGGTACTGATAATCTATGGAGCTGCGGAATTCACCGATCGGCCTGACAACAACTCCGGGGAACTCTGTGTCCTGGCAGAGAAGGGAAAATTGAGTTCCACCATGGATTCTATTAGGAGTCATTATTACCACTCTGCTAGGACAGTCCAGACAGTGAAAACCTCCACTGCTGTGAGGAACAATCAATGCCTACATTAACAAAAACTACTGTCAGTCAAAACACACCTCAACAGCAGCAGCCGTCTGTTAGATGAGAAACCACTAACTTAGCAGTGACTAATTAGTGTGCTGTCTTTGCTGAACACCAAACTGCCACACTGTTTTTACTCTCAGATTAGGTCACTGAGCTTCTACTTATTATACACAAATCTTTCACAACAAACCCAGTGCTGCGCACTGACACAATCCCTCCCTTGCCCAAGAGGTTTATCAGTCTACTCTTACAGCATAGTCACTAAGAACACTTTCAGTGAGACTAAAAAGAAGCAAAAAGTTCATTTCCCACTGACAAATGTTAACAAAAAAATCATATTCACTTCCACAGCTGAATTTGGCACCAAAATCCCACACACTCTACAAAGGCACCTGTCTTTTGCAACACTTCCAATTAGGACTTTTCATATCTTGAGGTTCAGTGTTCCTAAGCAAAGCTGGCAGAACTTACAGCATTACAGCTAAAACCAGTTCTTTATCTAACACACTGGGGTGCTGCCAAGCAGATACAGACTTGTAAGAGCAGGAGGAGATTTTTCTCTCCTTAAACAAAGCTTTCTGAACATATTGTCTTATCTCCAGCCAGAATATTTTTCTTCCCTAAGAATCTGCCCTCACTAGAAAGGAGGCAGCCTAGCTGGCTAGCAGTCACTTGCAGGCCTTTTGACCTCCAGTCCCACAGCATCTTCTATAATCAAATGGAGAAAAACATTCAAAGGACAAACACACTGGTGGAAAAATAAGGATTTAAACTCAACTGTGACTTGTTTCATTTTCCTGTTGCACAAACTAATACACTATGAATAGCGAACTATTAAATAAATTCATGCTTTTAAGTTGGTCTCCCTCTTCCCCTTCTTTCAATCAATCCATACTCAGCACTGCTTGCATTAAATTCTGCAAAGCAACTCAACAGCTTTTAATTTTTTCACTTCTTCTAGTTCAGTTTGACTGGGGATATCACTCAAGAATCAACTTAGTCCACAACTCAAAAAAATGCCTTGATGAAGGCAATTAGGTCAAGTATAAAACATTTACCATGGCAATGTAGCTGTAACTCAGAACAATCTCCCGGATTTTCCTCATCTCTTCCTCCAGGTTGTTGGCCCATACTTCACAGATAACCTGGCTGTTCTCTGCAAGGGCTGCTGGCATCTTGCAGGGACCAGAAAAAAGGCAGCTGATGCTGAACTCGAATGACAGAGTAGGATCACAAGCTGTGCAATCTTATCAGGGTACTGCATTAAAGAGACAAATAAGTAATGATTTAAACGAAGGAAGAGTAATATATGAATAAATGCGCTGTAGGAGTCAGTCATACTTCCATTTTCACCTTCAAATAACCCATTTAAAGTTTACACCAGTTCTTTCTTGCTTTGTCACTTTCTGTAAACATGCTGAATGAAATCTCAAGCATCTGTTCACAATACAACAGCAGATGCACAATCAACAGTCCAGTTATTTATGCAAAGAATTATTATCTCTATCTTCCTTTTCCTGGCATAAGTTTTGACACTTTGGCCACAAGATGTACAGGCAGTGAATCCTCATCTTTAATCCTCAGCTATTTCCCCACCCCTGGAAGTGTTCAGGGCCAGGCTGGATGGAGCCCTGAGCAACCTGTTCTAGTGGAAGGTGTCTCTGCCCACAGCAGGGGGGTGGAATGAGTTAATCTTGAAAATCCTCTCCAATCCAAACCCCTCTGTGATTCTATGATGAAGACAATTGTTTAAACACAGTAACAGGAGGCATTAGAGAGAACACTCATTAACTCAAGTTTCAATGGGTATGAATATCTAAAGGGGGGTGCCAAGAAGATGGAACCAGGCTCATCTTGGTGATGCCAAGTGACAAGAGAGAGACAAGGGGCAGAAAGTGATGCACAGGAAGTTTCCCCTGAACATGAGGAAGAACATGAGCAAAAACTGTTCAGGGAGCGGACATGGGAACGGATTGCACAGACAGGTTTTGGAGTCCGCCTCAGTGGAGACATTCCAGAGCCGCCGTACGCTCTGGGATGACCCTGGCTGAGGAAGGAGGTTGGACCAGGTGATCCCCTGCGGTCCCTTCTAACCGGAGCCATTCTGGGATTCTGTCTTTCTCTGATGTAACCCGGGACACACTGTGGCGGGGTTTCAGCCGGAATCACCGGCAGTGTCAGCGGTGCCACAGCTCGGGTGAGCCACCGGCTGTGCCCCTTTCCCGCAATAACACCGGCGAAACCGCTCCCAGGCGTCTGCAAGGGGGCTCCGCCTCAGCCCACGGCCGGGCCCTGCGCCACCAGTTACCGGGAGGGACCGAGCGCACCGCCACAGCCCGGCCCGGGTCACCGGCCCGGGGTCACCTCAGGGCCCCCTCACAGCCTGGGGGCGGCCGGACGCGGCTCATCGCAGCCGGAAAGCGGGAGGGCCGCTGTCCGCTCCGCCGCCCCCTCATCCCCAAGCCCAGCCCTGCGTCCCCAGTGCCTGTCCCGCTGCCTGCCCGCCCGTCCCGCTCCCCGGTACCTCCCGGCAGCCGCGGCCGGGACGCGCCGCTCTCGCCCCGCGCAACCGCGACGGCTCCGAGTCCCCCCAGCCGCGAGGGGCGGCGCTTCCGGGTCTCGCGCCGCTTTGGCTCTCGCGAGAGAGAGCGAGAGATGGCGGAGCCGGCGGCGCGCGCGACGGGGCGGGGGAGGGGGCGGGAACGGTACTGCGCGCGGCCGCGGTGCCCGCACTGGGCATGCGTGCAGCCCTGGCCGGCTCGTGTTTCTCCTCTTCCTGCCCCCCCACAGTGCAGCTAATGGGCTCGCCCAGGCCCCCCCGGCACTACTAACGGCGGGCGAGTCCAAACTCCGCGAGCGGGGGGGAGCGATGAGGGAGCTGGGTGCCTCCGCTCCTTGAAGGAAGAGGCGCCATAACGCCCACCGGGGCTGGGGTGGGCTCCCAGCATGGGGAGCCCCCAGCACCCCGATCCCTTGGGACACGGGCTGCGCCGAGCCCTGGCAGAGCGTCCCCGAAAGAAGCAGCGGCCGCCCCTCCCTCACCAAAGGGAGGTGAGGGGGTCCCCGGGTCCGGGTTAGGCCCGAGCCCCCCGGGCTCCCAGGCCACGGGCGCGCAGGGTGGGAGTGCGGTGAGGGTTTGGTTCCACAGGGGGATTTCTTAAGGCCCAGAGAGCGAACCACTGCGGTCCTGTTTGCTTCTATGGTGTAGTGCATATCAAGCTCCTTGAGCAAGTTCTGCTTCTTCCTGCAGGGGCATAGAAGTCATTTAAGTTCCTACTACACCTGCAGACTTTTAGTCTGGCTTCTCCTGTTCCAGGAATGGAATTTAAATTACGTTAGCAACAGAAGGTTGTAGCTGGTAAAGCAGCTACTGCTTGTGTAACACGGCAGCCAACACTTGCTTTGCTGGCTGATGCTGATGACAGATAGGCAATTCATTTGGAAACTTGTCTACTAATTAAGCTTAGATAGTATTTCCTTTCTTTTAGACTGCTTTCCTTCTGGACAGGGTTGTATCTGTTGTAAAATAGGTATGTGCCTCTATATATACATATGTTCTGGTACTGGATTGTCTGCCCACCGTATGGGAGTCTTTCCCTAAATCTTGGCTACATGCCCAGCATTTTGATCAAAATATCTGGAAAAGCAGATATTGGTGTCTTTCATATGTCAGACACTGTTCAACAGCTCAGGTTTAATGCTTATGCCTCAGCAGAAAAGTTACCTTTAGAAAAGAAGAGAGTTTTTCAAGTGCTGCTGCTGTCAAGTGACCTTGCTGCTGTCAGCATCTTATTACATTCCCTTTATTGAGCATTATTTTGATTCAGAGTTTATCTTCAGCGATGATAGAGAGTTACCCTTTTGCCTTAGCTCTGCAGTCTCTGGCGTTGCATAATTTATGCAACATGCAATATGCTGCACTGCCAGAGTAATCACCTTTCTTGCCGTGGTCAGTTGAGTCTGTACTGTTCTTAGCAGGTAAATTCAGCAGGCTGAATTACATTACACTGTAAATATAAGGTTAAATTTTTATTTCCCAAAAGAGTTCAGAGTAATTTTTCTTGCTCATAAACCCAGCGCTTGAAGGGATGTTGAGTCCAGGGGAAAAGGGAGGATGCATCTCCTCAGGCCAGTGTAAATATCTGTGCCTTGTACTGTAATAAAAGTGTGTTGCAGGCAATAATCACCTGTGATAAATTACATTTGTAGTGTGTCAAAATTTGTGTGTTAAAAAAAAAGCTGTTCAAGGATGTTTGCAAGCCCTTGTGGGAAGACCTGGGTTCATGTTTTGTTTGATGAGATCAGAATTTCTTTCAAACATGATATGGCTAATAAAGATTCAGAATAGCTGGGAAAAGCACCCTGCTCTTTAACAAGTCCCATCATTTCTGTATTTGGAGGTTACCAAGGTTGCCTCCAGCTCCAGCACTCCAAAGCAGGTCTTGAAGAGTCCTTACATCTACACATGAATGTAGAGCTGCATTATAAGGTGAAATAAAAGTCTTTAGCTCAACATTTTCACACTGGGCAGCTTGAGCTGCATGTCTTGTTGTGCCTTTTGGAGCTTAGGCACAGCACCACAAGAAAACTTATTATGGGAATCCTGGAAGGTGAATTGGCGTTTTCCTCACCCTTCTGTTGTTCCACGTGCTCCCACAGCAACCACTGTGGTGCCCTGGAAGAGGGTGAGAAATTGGTTCAGAATTCAGGGAATTAGGCAGTAATGATTCAGTAATTAGGCAGTGGGTGATGTGTCCATGTTCAGATTCCTCTTCAGCCTTAGAGGAATTATCAGTATGGGCTTGTTCAGTCCCCTGAAAGATACTTCCTGGATTTTCCCTGATGTTCCTCTCAAACAGTGAAACAACCAGTGACTATTAAAAAAAACATGGGGAGTGAACAAAATTGTATATGAAGTGTCTGATCAAAAAGCTTTTTTTACTGTGAAGAAATCAGACTTCTTGAATGGCTCAGCAAAGATTGCAGCAGCATTGGAGAGTCTGTGGTGGAGACATCAGCACAGGGCAGCCAGCAGGCAGGAATTAGTGACAACCTGTGCTAGACACAAAATTGCAGCAGAAGATCACTGGCATTTACAACCCTATGACTAATGTGCTGAGCTGTCCCTATGGGTATGAATATTTCAGAGATCATCCATGTTGGAGCTGAATAGTGGTTCAAAAGGAACTCTGAGGTCTGAAAATCACTCTTGTCACCTACTATTGGCTGTTGGATGAACAGCCCTCCCCCTGCAAGCTCAAATCCAAAGATCAGCTGAGGACATTATCCTTATGGCACCCCTCTCTTGAGATGCTCATTTCCACTTCCTCTGCACGTGAGTAAATAGTTCGAAGGAATCACATTCCTCTCCGTTGAGCCTGCTCTGTTTGATAAATACCAATTAATAGCAACAGCTAAGAATTACAACTTCTGTCTGGACCAGGGAATAGCTGGAATTAGGCAAGAGAAGGTGATGATGGGAACAGTTACAGTGTCAAAGGCTGTTCAGTCTTGCAGAGCTCTCTGTAGTTTGAGGTGTTACTGAGAAAGAGTGTGTGTTGCTTCACCTGTGAAGGGCAAACAAAGCTAACTGTGAGGCAGAGATGATATTCTGTTTTTCCTCCTGTGGAAAAATAGATCTGGAAAGTTATGATAGCAACACCCTCAGTTCTCAGAGCTTAGTTTGCAATAGGTCACTGTTTATGGGCTAAGTAACAGATTGGGGCCACATTTGCATAAGAAAGATCGATGCTGCTGTAAATTACATCTTGCTCTCTGCAATACCATAATTACACACTTTATGGTCTGTAAACATCATGTTTAAAGACAACTGAACCCAAGCACATACTAACCTACGTGTATCTTCACCTCACCCATGCAAGCAAGGCCTGTGACTGGTCGAGGGCACTGTGTAGCAACAGAGTTGGAGCAATTTTTAGACTTAGTACAACAGCATGAAAACTAGACTGCTGTTTTTTTGCCATATTCCACAGTAACCCTTACTGCTTTTAACAAATAAACCTTTGGCCCATTCAGTTGCATGGGCAGTAGCTATTTTGTGTTGCAGCCATGACTTAGTGAATTATAAAAACTACTTATCTTTAGGATGTCGGTGGCTTTTTTATTCTCAGGCACAGTGATGAAAAACTTGCCTGCAGAGATGTATTCCTCGTGCTTAAGTGAGTAACAGTGTGCACATACACACGAGGAACACTGCCAGCTCTAACAGTGACATGGCACTGGCTTCACATGACTTGTCTGGGAGGGGACAGGCAGCTCCTGCTTGGAAACACCCCTGTTGCCCTTGCATAAACCCTCATACAGTTTCGACAGCAGTAGTGGAAAGTGAGGAGTTGAACTCTGGGCTCTGAATAGACACAAAGGACCTCTCCTAGGCTACCATCAGCAGGAGGTGAGCAAAGAACAGGCAGCCAGAGTTCAAGGGTGTAGTAGCTTGAAAAGATACGGTGGAGACTTTGAGGAAGTCCTTAAAAGGTAACGTGTCTGTGTGAAGTCCATTGTCAGCTTTTCTAGGAACGAAGGCTCCCCCTAAAAGCGTGCAGTGCTTGGTAGGACATCAAACAGCACGTCTGCTCCTGGGTCTGCCCACACAGAGTGGCTGATATGCAACTGTTCAGGTGACCAGGTAAGTGCTCCTGTGTCTTTTGTTCTGTATGTTCTGTACTGTCACAGCCCTTCTTCTCCCAGGAGTGGTTTTCCACTGTGTGCCGTATAAAGGTTGATTTCAGTGAAGAACTCCACTGGAAGGCACGAGGAATTGGGACAGGCAGCCAGTCCATCACAGCACATGGAGCTGTTCTGAGCTGCACCTGCCATGCAGTGGCTGGTGGCAGAAGGATGCAGTACAGGGAAAGGGCGCCTGTGCTGCCTCAGCTTGAGGCAAAATAAAATAAAAGAGAACAGCAGGCATGGGGCATAAATAATAGTTTTAAACATGTTAAATGTGAAAAATACAGCAGTTTTGGGGTTTTTTTCAGATTATACTCAGATTGTGTTGAGCATTTTAAAACTACTTATAGAGGAAAAATTCACGTTAGGAAAATTCAGTGAAAACAAGATCTGTAACTTAATGAACAGTTGTTGGGCAAATTAAGTTATACATGGAAATAATAATATAAAAAATGTATTAGAATTCTTGTTTGACTAGTGTATGTTTCCCCTTTAATGTCAAGAGACTGATTGGAAAAGCAATTACTTTACTCTAGGATTGAGAATTTGCTTTGGATCAAATTTTGTGTTAACTAATTCGAAATAACTGGAAAGGAACTTTTTTTTTAAAGCAGTCCTAGTTCTAACTGATGTTTGGAAATAGCTGCAGGCAGCTGAGAGCTTCAGGGGTTGATTTGGGGCTGTAAAATATGCCAGCATGAGAGCAGTGCCAAGCAGCTGAATGGCTTTTTTGTTTGCTGAAACAGCCATGGTTACATGAATGGTTTTTTAATGTATTGGGTTGTATTCTGAATCAGGAGAGACACAATAAAAAGAGAGTAGGTAATGAGATGTTGGGGAAAACCTACTATATCCAAATTTTTCTGGGTTTAATGTAAATAATGTAAAATTTTATCCTGAAAAGTGGCTTAATAAAGGCAGTGTTCTGAAACAGAGGGTAAGCAGATATGGCAGCTCTGCTTTGAACTGGAAATCTTTGCCCAAGCCAGCCTTCTGTCATAAATACTAGAAATGTAATTGCAATTTTAACTCTTTCCTAAATGGACAGAATATGTGGCTCAGTCAAGTAATAGCTCCTTCTAAAAACTCAAAGCAGAGTCACATTTCCTACAGTGCTGTGCTCTGGAGCTCTTTGCATGCAAAGCTTCAGCAGGTTTGAGTCAGCAGTGCTGGATGGAGGAACCTCTGGAGCATCAGCCTTCCAGCTCAGTGAGGCTCCTCTTTCCAGTCTTCCTCTCCTAATCTAATGTCTGCTACCAAGTCATCAGAGCAGAATAATCTCTTTAACCACAGAAAACTATGGCCAGCACTGTTTACTGTCCCAGCAGAATAATTGGATATTGCTCTTTTCAGCTCCTTACTGGGTGGCTGTAAAAGATAGGATGTGCACAGCCTAATTTTTTTGGTTCTAACTCTTATTATAACAAAAAAAAAAAAATTCCAAGTGGGAAAAAATTACAGTGAAGGTTGTCAAATACTGGAACTGATTTCCTAGAGAAGCTGTGAAATCTCCCTCTGTGCAGACACTCAACTGTTCAAGGCTTTGAACAACCTGTTAAGAAAGCTGGAATGGAGCAAAGCCTCAAAGGAATGGATTATTCAAGCCTGACTTATTTCAGGTTTTAGTAATGTTTTCCTGGAGGCAGTGGCCACACCTGGCCTGAAAGGACCTGTGTGACAAGATGGGCACTTAGTGGATGTTACATAATGGCCATGATTAGAAGATCTTTTAAAAATTAAGATCCATTTAAATTTGTCCTGTGGCATGCTATTTCTGCTGTTCTCTTCAGGCTAGCAGGTTATTTTTGGTTGTTTCTTACGGGTGTTCCTCATCAGATATATTAAGAGTTCAACTGTATTTTATCAATAAAGATGTGGTTGGCAAACAATATATGAGAGGAAAAGAAAATCCCACAGACTGGCTGTGGTAGCTCACAAATTGCAGTGGTGAGGAGTTCTGTGTCTGGGGAAGGACCAGAAGCCCTGGGACACTGCAGGTTCCCCATCACATTCTCACTTTAAGCAATAGAACCTTAGGCACCTCTCACACCACCTTTTTTAGCTGAGGGAGACAAAGAGAACTTGGATTTGGTTTACTTTTCAAGACTACTACCAAAACTTAGCATTTCCCATAGGAGTACATCCAACCCTAGTGTTAAAATACAGGGTTGGGAGTTGGCCTCAGGGTTTCAAGTTTCAAATCCCTTTTTGCCTTACTTTTTTTTTTTTCCTTCTCAGAACTTTCTAACATCAGTTTCTTCCACTAAAGTGGGTGGTGTGTTGTGGTGGGTTGGCCTTGCTCTTTTGTGTCTGTGAGTAAGCAGGAAGATGATGTCTAATTTTTCTGTCTCATGCCCTTTTACCTGCATACTAATATGTAATGTAACAGAGCTGGGAACACCTGTAACTAAACAGAGTTGTATTTGTAAGAACATACCCAGAAGGCTGTAATTTCAAATCTAAACCTCCTGACTAACACAGGATTTCTTTCTGACAGTTTATTCCTCCTTTCTGAAACACTGCAAGAAGAGTACTCCCAAGAGGCTTCCCTCCATCATCAAGGTAATAGAATATCATCTTCCTAATGAGGAAATTTCCAACTGTTTGTACCCTAGACAGGGACCTTTGAACCTTCTCTGTGCTTGCCTTTGTACTTTAGGTAGCAGTTTGCCTGTGCTTGAATATTCTGCTGAGTAGGAAAAACAAAATGGATTAAGTTCTGCAATCCTCAGTAATCTGGCTGTCCTATTATTAGAAGTTGTGTGTTTATTCTTAAAGACCATGTGAAACCAAGAAAACATTAAGAAATGTTTTGTTAACTTTTGCTAATTATATTTGATGATAAGACTGCAGAAATATAAAAACAGCTATGCAGTAATCCCTAGGACAGCCTGAACATGGCCTGAAATGCAGGCAGTGAAGCCCCAGCAGCTACTCAAACCTTGGGTTTGATTTATTTTTAAAATTTCTTTTAAAGAAACAATCAACAAATGTTCAAGCAGAGCTAAATGGTGAGAGATTCATTATGAGATGGCCACATGCCCATTTAGGACTTTAATCCTCTAAGTGTCTGTAGCAGGACTTGAAGCAAAGATGATTTTCTTACCGTGCTCTTAAACTGTCACTCAGAGTTTGAGTGAAGCCTGTAGGGCTCTATTCTCTGTGGCACAAACTCACTTTGTTTTCATCCCTGTTTGTTTAATTGCATGTTGTCATTATGGAAGAACATATGTCCCAGATTATTGTTTCCTTACAGCCTGGGAAGGGCTGGAGTAGCTGCTGGGTGCTGCAGTGTGTTCCTGGGCCAGATCAAGGGAGGAAGTATTGCCACAACACACCAGTGACACAATCAAAAGCTTTGGTTTTGGCTGTTCTCCCATTTTTCTTTGTTATCCTTGCATCCCTGTTAATCTTCTGGGACACTACTAACTCCTCAGGAAATAAAGGCAATTTTCTTCTGAAAAGCTCAGCTTTGCTCCATGGCCATCACACAAAGGATGGAGCACGACAGGACATGGCACAGAGTAAATATTTTACACTTTTACCTCTGAACTGCAGGTGGAGGGGATTTGCTGTTGTCAGCATCATATTCTGCCACTCTCCAGCTGGACAAGGTTCACTTACTGAAATCACCTTTTATTTCAGATGGAAGCAGACTCTGGATATTCCTCCTCTGCTGAGCTGCAGAAGCAGGTAAAGGCTCAAGCTCATCATCATGCAGGCGCTTTGGAAGGCTGAATTGTGTAATCACCTTCTAAGAGAAGTGACAGACACATCCTCATTCTGAACATTTTAGCATGCTTAGGAGCTCACCTCTTACCACTAAAGCAACAGTTCCCCAGCATTTTTCCCTTTCAGTGGACTGCAGCTACAGCAGCAAGTGGGGAAGGACCTGTTATCTTTTCTGGCTTGGCAAGAACCACAGTCCCCCATAACCAGAAGCTGTGCCACCTCATCAGAGTGGTCCTGCTAAACTCTTATTGCCACCTGGTGTGCCCCACTCTCTTTACCTTGCCAGCACTTACCCTGTTCTGCACTTAGGGAGTCTGCCACCTTCTACAAGCACTTTAAGAGCAAGAACTCAAGCAATTTGTGAATTGGTTTGGAAACTACTGTGCTGTAGCTGTTGGCATGAGGACAAACAGGGTATTAAGCACTTGGACTTGATGAACAAGATTTTTTCCTATGTAAACTTCTCTACTTCTGCATCTCATGTAATTATATTGTGTGGGATTAATGTAATCACTTCATCACATGCAATAAAAACACAGCCTCAAAACAGGACAGTTTCTAGCCAAAGGGCTGTTAAAATAGCTGAAGTGCTGAACTTTAGTTCCTCTTTGTCCTGTCTCAAAGCAGGACATGCACAGTGTTTGTGAGTATTAGGAGTTTAAACTGAGGTTTGAAACTCTTGACCTGGAGAATGTTTAAGCAACTGAAACCTTATTTGGGCTAACTGGAAATTCTGACACTTGCAAGAGAAAATTTTTGTTTGGTATGCTCTTCATCCCAGGAGAAAAATGATTTATAGGATATGAGTCTGTTAAAAAGCTCAAAGCTTTCTATAGCTTCTGTAACCTTTTTTTTCTGAAGAATATGTAAGTGATGGTAAAGACTGAGAAAATCTTACATCAGCATACATGGGGCATAACATGGCTGCAGCTGGAAGTATGAAACTGCTAAGGGAGCAAATCCCTGGTCCAGGATCCAGCAGGCACTATCTGTTGCTGGAGGAGAGGCTTTTGCCAGCCTGGCATTTGCACTTCAGTACCCCCAGTGATAACAGTGGCAGTTGATTGCACTGCTCTCATATAAATCTTAGGGTTCACAAATACCCAACTATAGGGCAAGAGTCCTGCCAGTTTCTTCCTCCCTATCTGATTTTTCAATTAAAAAAAAAAAGAGGTGATAGGGAGAAATGGTTGGTTGGTTGTTTTAACAGTGAATGTTTTAGTGCTAATGAGCAAGGTTCTGTCCTGGGACAAATAAATATTGCTTATAAGTCCTGGGCCACATTTCATGATCTGTAGCTGTTACAGAATGTAAAAGCCATGTAAAGAGGATTCCTTTATATTGCATTATCCTAAAGCACCTGCATTTGGCATTTCTCAGAGCTGCCTCTCTTGTTTGTCCTCTCTGACAGGAGGTGAGCAGGACAGCAGCTATGAGTCACACTGTGTTCACTGTTTGTTTGTGCAGGACAACACAACAGTTAAAAAAACAGGAAGGACAGGGGAATGAAGAAGACAGTAGCTGGTTATTATACTATTGCACTGATTTTTTAAAAACATTTACACTGCAAATAGATATAATTCATATTCACTCACAAAACCCAAATTAATTGCACTCCAGAATCAATTCCAACTTGGACTACTGTAAAAGACAGATCGTTAAATATAAATTTGTTGTATATTTGCTAAACAACTTTGTTTTGCATATTTAAATATTCAAATATATTGAATACTGCTTTTTTAATATGCTTATTCCTGTTAATCAGGTCATCTGAGCACAGCAGTTCTTGACTGCTGTGGGGAGAAAACACTGAGGGAGGGAGGTGCTGAGATGGAGTACTATTCCTTCTTGCCCAGTGTTCCTTTCCTACTGCTCTGAGTTATCCAGAAACCCCTGGAGTTACAGCCCTCCAGGTACAACATTTGGCAGCATGCCAAATAAAAACAGAGGGAAAACATCAGTGGTCCTTTCTTCTCCCTTTGGTTATTCCAGAGAAATTCCACATCAGTCATGCAGGTCTTGTAAGCATGACAGATGGATAATATCCCACAACAGCTTTGTTATTGTGTTCTTCAGAGTGTGTGTGAAGCAAACAGGCCATCACAGGACTGCCTTCATCATTTCAAATACCAAAAATGCCAGGGCAGGACACAGCAGCATGTGCTTACTCTTGTTGCTTCTCACAGGGAAAGAAGCTCTCACATGCCTTGAGGATCAGTGCCTACGTCTTCAGTACAGGCCTGCTCCTGTTCACTGCCTTAGTGAACTCTGCTTCTTGGTAAGAATGTTCAAACAAAGCAGCTTGAGGAGAAGCTTTTCTATGGAAAGGGGAAAAGTGGATGAATAGATGAGCAACCAAGCACTGTTATTCCCACAGGTTTATGCAGAATGTAACTTTAGGCAATTTCTGGCAAACAGCATGGTTGGAGTTCTACGATTATATGGAGGGAGATGAGTGGACAATCTTCCTCATTGGTGAGTTTTAACAATGCTTCTCAGGAGAAATCATCCATGTATTACATATAAAAGGGAGACATGGCCAAAACTCACTAGTCCTCCCACTGACAAGCACTGGCTTGGAAGGTACCCACAGCTCATGTTCTGCTTTTGGATGGGGTCACCATCAGAACCCTGTTCACATTAAAAATCTGATCTTTTTGCTGCTGCTAAGTGGCTTCCCTGTGAAGACACTTTTGCTCCTGTGAGAACTGAATTACTCAGTAGAACTAATTACTAAAAACATAAGTAAATGTAGTGAATTCTACTCTTGCTGTAGTACTTACAAAACTCTTTTTTGTGATTAGCAGCTGGTGAACAGAACTGGTAGGGACCTTGCAAGGTCCTAGAGACCAACTCAAACTTACCCTGCTTGCATTTAAAAGCAACAGAGACCTCCTAGCCACATAGAAGTCTTTTCTTAGCTTCAGTTAGGTCAAGTTTCAACCTCTGAGACATTTGTCTGCTCTAACCTCCTTCCCATTCTTTAATCTTACCTGGATGTCAGAACTTACCTCTCTTCCATTTTAAAACATTTTGGGGCAGGGGACACACACTTGGCACATCTGGGCCCCAGCAAGGTCCTCTGGGTACTATGCCAGTGTATTTTGTTTCTGATTTAGCCATTGTTCCCAATTCATTCAAACATGTCTGCCCTTTCCTCATGCCACAGGGGCTGCATTGGTGCCTGCACTTGCTTTCTGGGGCTTCAATGGAATCCTTCTGGTGGCTGATATAACAGGAAAGCCAACTTTCATAACTCGCTATCGCATTCAGCTGGGCAAGAATGATCCTGTAAGTACTTCTTACTCTGCCTTTTCTGCTGACTAAACACCTCCTGCAATCTCTTAGGCCAGGAATGGGGAGAAGAACCTGTTATGCTTTTCTCTTGCAACCAGATAGGATTCCAGGAGGATCAAGCCAAGTCTTGTACACCCACTGCAGGGAGGAAGGCAGATCCTGTTATGAGGCTACTGAGTAGATCTGCACTGACTGATTGTTAAAGAGCTGATCCCAAAACTAACTGCCTAAAAATCTTAAAGCTTTTCATCCTTCCAACTAGAACTGCATTGCTTCTTTCTTAGCCTCAAGTCCTGACTTCTCTTTTGCAGGTGGACACAAAGAAACTGTGGAAAGCCATCTACACAGCGCTGGCTAATCAGTTCTTTATCTCCTTTCCCATGCTTGTGCCCATGTTCTACATCATGAAATGGTGGGACACCGCCTTCAGCAAGGAATTGCCAACCTTCCAGTGGTTTCTTGTGGAGCTAAGCATTTTTACTGTAGTAGAGGAAATTCTCTTCTATTATTCACACAGGTGAGCTGAACACAGGAACAGGACTTTTGATTTTCCTCCTTGCCTTTAAGCTTATACCCTACAAGAGCAAAAATCCTCATCCCTCTGTTCCAGCAATTTGGTATTTATATGGGAAATTTTACAGGTCCTGTAAAATCCACTCTCACAACATGAGGCCTTGGTGCTGCCAGTAACTGTAGTAAATAAAAATGGGTAGAATTTTAAAGGTAGAACAGCTTAAAAACTAAGTAAGAAACCAAATAGACAGTTTTACACAGAATCTGTAACCCAGCATTCTTTGAAAAGAACAAGACTGTCCTGAAACACAAAAATCTCAAAGGTCAGTGACTGATCTCTGTTCCCTTGTACAGCACCTATAAATCAGGGCCTGACTCCCAGCACTGCAGGATTTCCAAACACTGACACCAATATTAGAGACAGAACTAAAGCAAGCAAGACAAAAGAAGTGAAGCAAGTACAGTACTCAGAAATCTGTAGGTTTCCCTTTAGGACAAATGCACCCAAAAAATGTAAATGCCGTTTTTTACAAAGGATCCATGAAACTGAAAATTCTGATTCTTTGACAGTTGCCAGTAGAAAAAGTCAGAACAGTGAGTCTTCCCCTAAATAGTATTCCCAGATTTGAATAAATAAGTAATCCAGGGACTGTGATTTATGGGATTTATCTGGACTGAGTTTAACATCAGTCAGCAGACATATTAATGGAATAAAGGCTCAGTACAAAGAGAGCAAAGGAATCAAGGAGTCCTACACTCTTATTGCCAGCTGCTCTGAAATCTTTATGCTAAGTCCCCTGCAGAAATTGTGTTCTGTGACTCCTTTTTTGCAGAGCTCAAAACCTGCCTTTCTCTGTTTACTCTTCCTAGGCTTGTTCACCACCCAGTGCTGTATAAGCACATTCACAAGAAGCACCACGAGTGGACAGCCCCCATCGGTGTGGTCTCCATTTATGCTCACCCAATAGAACACATAGTAAGTGGATTCTGCCATGGTCATCCTCCAGTTGCTGTGTGCAGTGGGATTTCAATTGGATGAGGTGAAATGGGAAGAGAAGTAAATATGCTCTTAGAGGCTTTTTCCTTAGGAAGAGGACACTGAGCTGCATTGCCAAGAAGCTCAGCTCTAGGAGGGTTGCAGTAATTGTTTATATTGGACTCAGTAGCTTTCAGAGCACAGATGCAAGGGCCTCCATGACTGGACAGGGCTTCCCATGAGCCCCAGGAGGACTGGGAGCACAGGCAGTGCTTTCAGCAAGAGATATGACACACAGCCTGAGTGATTGTGTGGACTTGGAATCTGTCAGGATTTTTGTGCTGGAATCAGCGTTTGCAAGGAATGTATCTCAACAATCCTCCAGCTGAGATTTCTCAGTAAAACACATCCCACCTTCAAAAGATTCCACTTAAAAATTCTATCTCCTGTTAGCAGTAGTCATGGGCTGCAGCATCAGCTCTGAGTCTCCCCAGCAGACACTGGACAGCACAATGAGGAGCCCAGCTGAGCTCTGCTGGGGCACACAGCTGGGTCTGGGCAGCCACAGGCAGGACACAGTGAAATGACACAGCAGGGTTTGTCACATTGCTCTGTGTGTCTGCAGGCCATGTCCTTTCACAGTGAGGTTTCCCAAGAGCAGCTTCAGGATTATTCCAAGGTGAAGCTGAAATTCACACCTCAGACTCCAGGGTGATTTACTGGAATCATGCTGTCCTCACCCACAGTTTGATGTCATGCCTGACTTCTGCACACTTTGCAGTAGTAGAACTCTCTTATCTCTGTTATTACTTTTTGGATGATTATATAACTTTAGTAAGGTGTTTGCAGAGGGATCTTCCCTTTTCTTTTGTTTGTTTGCACAAAACAAACATGGATCACCAGGTGATCATTCAGGTCCTAGAGAAGAGTCTGCTTGTTGTGGGCCCATTAATGAAGTAGCTTCTTCTCATTTCCAGGTCTCCAACACTCTGCCTGTGATGACTGGCCCGATGATCATGGGATCTCATATTGTTTCAATCTCAGCATGGTTCTCCATTGCTCTGGTAACAACAAGCATTTCTCACTGTGGTTACCACCTGCCCCTCCTGCCATCTCCAGAGTTCCACGACTTCCACCACCTCAAGTATGTCTGGGCACTGCTCAGCTTCCATTCTCCTGTCCCTCCTGCCTGTGCCCTGGCACCACTGACAGGGAAAGCTCCTTTCTGAGGGTAAAGTGGGTTTGCCTAACACACACCAGCAGAGCAGCTCTCCAGTTCACCTGAGAGCAGTTAAAGAGGGATTTCAAGGGATTCCAGTTCTCTGCAAGGTTCTTCCTAGAAGTTCAGAATACACTTCATGTGATCTAAAGACAGAGCAAGGGCAAGTCACACAGGTGAAATTAGTGAGCCTGCCTGTCTGTCCCTCTCCCATACACTGGGATTAGTAACATTGATCAGATTACACTGTGCCCAGGCAATCACCATTAACCCTTCCTGACAGACATTCTCAGCCTGCTGTGCTGCAGAGGGAGCAGCTGCAGCAGACTGTTCAAGGATACGTACCCCAGCAGTGGAGAAACATTCCCATCTCCCAGTGGGCATTGCATTCAGACATACTCCCCAGAAACGTCTGCCCCTGCTGCAGAACCAGC
The DNA here is from genome assembly GCF_009819885.2 of Catharus ustulatus. Classification (NCBI taxonomy): domain Eukaryota; kingdom Metazoa; phylum Chordata; class Aves; order Passeriformes; family Turdidae; genus Catharus; species Catharus ustulatus. The sequence continues at coordinate 13,936,594 of NC_046235.1, read as the reverse complement.
CCAGAGGACAGTTCAGTCACCACATGCCAGGACAGGGATCACTGCAGAGCTGTGCCATCTGGAAGCACACCTGCTCCACAGCCCAGGACAGCCAGGTCTTGAGAGCACATGGGGCATGGCAGCGTGGGTGTCCAATGCTCCCACAGCTCTGAGCTGCCCAGGAGAAACAGCTGCTGCTCAGTGCCACCGTTTATGGGCAGTGATGGCACCAGAGAGAAGCTGCACAAGGTTCACTCAGAGTTTGAGGTTGGACAGAGCTGCCAGGGAGACTGGTGCAGCAGAAAGCCCATGGACAGATTAGCAGAGCTCAGAAAGGAATGGAGAGAGAAGGGCAAGGTAACCTCAGTAATTTCCAGTGATGTTTATCTCTGGTTCTCAGGTTCAACCAGTGCTATGGAGTGCTGGGAGTGCTGGATTTTCTGCATGGCACAGACAAAATGTTCAGACAGTCCAAAGCCTTCGAGAGACACAAGGTCCTGCTCAGCCTCACGCCGCTCTCTGAAAGCATCCCTGATCCACCCAAGAAAGATGAGTGAACCAGCCCAGCAGCTCTTGCCCTGCAGAATGAGAGACAATGATTTATGCCAAATAGTATTTTAATCAGGAAAGAAGTTCTTGTCCACACCTAACAAAACATGAAACTGAAGTTAAATATGCTGCTTGAAACGACTGCACTTTTGCTGCCATTGTTTTCTATCTGAGACACCAAAAAAAAAACCTGCTCTAGAAATCTATTTTTAAAATCTAATGGTTTGTTTCTCTGTTACTTGCACTGTCCCTTGGTACCAGCTGCCTGTGTATGAGCCAGGTGTGTTCTGGGCCACATGGCTCAGTGTTACCATTATTAAGGTGTTAGCATCAGAGGTGAGGATTTGGCCTCTCTTGTTGGCACTCACTCTATAGAAACATCAAAGTCATTCCATCTATATGTGATACAATTAAAATCAGTTTTTGTGACTCAGAGCACCTGGGACACAGGATTGCAACTCCGTGGAAAATCTCTGGGGCACAGCTTAGAAAGACTCCCCCACACAGGCAACAAGGGCCTGACTTGCTGTGAGCAGTTTTGATACACAGGAGGTGAGTACAGGGCTGAACCTGGGGCTGCCACAGCCTCATCACTGCTCCACAAACAGCTGCACACCAAGGGAGTTTCCCCTCATGGGACAGGGAAGCAGAGCTGGGAGCTGATCCTGCAGAGCCTCCCCTCTGAGACACAGCCAAAATTCTGATCAATTACAGAGATTTTCCAAGGAAAGCAGAGTCCCTGCTGCCCTGAGCTGTGTGGAGATTAAGGAACCCCTCCAAGAAAAGACCCAAGAAAGCGGCCCCCAGAACAATGTGCACACTCCTTAGCACCCATAGACCATTCAAGACACACTGAATTCTCTCAGGGATCTTCCTAAGTCTCAGTCCTGCCTGGGGGCTGGAAAAAAAACCACCCCATTTCTCCCCAATACTAGAGCAGCCCCTCGAGGAACAGGGCTGGCCTGTGCTGCACTGACCATTGGTCACCCCAGCTCTACCTGTGGAACCAAAGTCACTGCCCCTGCTAATCTCAAGTCCCCAGAACTGCACCAGGATGAATCCAGCCCAGTCACCCATCTGCAGTTCCCTGCAGAGGGCAAGTCAGCAGAACAGAAAACCCAGGCACCACTGTCTTTTGAACTTTTTATTTTTATACATTTTTTTTGTATTAAAAAGGAAAAAGCATAATTACCACAAATTACAAAGGACTAAAGCATTACTAGAATAATGAATCACATCAGCCTAGAAAGCAGATACTCTGAATAATATTAATGTTATAATACAAGCTCTCATTCAAGTATTTTACATTTTTCTCTTTTCCTTTTATATGTGATGATCCTAGCACATGGGTCAAAGATTATGTACTATCAACAGAGATGGATCATGTACAGCGGGCCGTATTAACAGGATTTTCCTCCCAAGTGATACATGGTCTGTGATGAGTCGTTTTAAGTTTGTCTCTATTATAAATGCAGCTGAAGAAGGTTGCACACACTCTCTAGTTTTGGGAAATAGAAGGCTGAGGTTGGACACACAGGGTTTGAGAAGGGCCAGCACATGGAACCATGACCCCTTTAGCTCCAGACGAGCAGCAGAAGGCTGCACTCGCTGGGGTGCAGCTCAGTGGGTGTCTCTGAGCCACACATCCAAAGGTTTCCAACCCCAGTGGGACCAGGACAGGCTGGGGGGGGGTGAAGACGGGGAGCAGGGCTGCACCAGGGAGGCTTGAGGGACCAAGTGGTGCCAAGCACCCCCTCCCATGAGGGGCACCACTGGCACAAGCCACCCCAGTGCAGGGCTGACACCTGGGGAGAGAGCAGGAGGACAGTGTGGGGAGGGACCCCAGCACGCTCCACAGGGGCCAGCTGGCACCCAGGGCACTCCCTGCTCCTCTGGAGCTTCCCACCAAGGGGATGTGCTCGTCACAGATACATCGGTCCTATGTTCAAGTGTCTGCAGAAAGTGAAACTGTAAACTACTCCTGGAAATGCTGCCCTCCAGCCACCCGCTCCACGCCACCGAGATGAACATTTGCTTAGAAAAAAAACTGAAAGAAATTCATTTATCTGTTACCTGTATTGGAAACTTTCAAAAAGTCAGTGAGCCATTTAACATTGAGTGTAGCAACCCTCTCGAGAAGAGCCCAGCATCCATTTCAAACAGTGACAAGTGACAGAACCAGTCTCAGAGGAGACAGGAGACAATAAGCATTGCAAACACAGCTTGCTACATTTACAGTTTTCCTTTTTTTTTTTTTTTTTTCCTTTTGATAAAGTAACTGGAAAGGCATTAACAGCTAGAAGGCCCCCTCTGCACTGCCATGTGGAGCGTGGCAGGACACTGAGGTTAAACACATCAGTTTGTTACAGTACAACGACCAGTCCCGAGCAGGTGCCGAAACTCAAGGGACCCCAAGGGCTACAGTGAGAAGGCGCCATCAGGGGTGCCAGGGGGCAGCAGAAGAGATGGACAGGCAAAAACAGCAGCAGCATCATTACTTTTTAAATCTTTTTTTTTTCCCAAATGAGCATGGCAAAGCAACAAAGCCTCCTCAAAAATACACCTTCCACCTCCCCTCTGACCCCACACCACAGCTCTGTACCTGTTGCAGCCACCTGCATTCTAAAAGGCAAGTTCACCTTGGCAAGGAGCCCTAAGCTCCAGCAGCCTGGAGGACCTCCTGAGAGGAGGGGCAGGATGAGGAATGCTCCCCTGACTCAGCCTCCCTCAGCCTTTCCAGAAGCAGCTGGGGCTCCCCCCAGGCTCTGCCAGTGGCTGGACACCAGCACCATGCAGCCCTCGCGGGCTGCGGGACAATCAGCGCTCACCGGAGCAAGGCTGCAACCACTCAACCCTCTGAAATTCCAAAATGCACAACACTTGGTGGAGGTGAAGCATCCAAACTACAAGCAAGGCCTAACTCCCTCCTCTGCAGAGCTTCCTCAAATGCAGACCTCCCCTGGACAGCTGTCCCTTCACTCAGTGGGGACAAGAACCTCGCTGCTGACCCAGCCGGGCATGGACCATGTACCAGGGAGCTCCTGCCCTCTGCCAGCACTGCCCCAGCACGGAGCAGGAGGGAATGGTTCTGTGTTCCCTTCCCTGCAGGAAGGCAGGTGAGAGCGAGCAGCAGCTGCCTCAGGCTGTCCCATCCATCTTTGCTCTGTCCTGCCCACTGCTGTCCCACAGACAGCAAAACAAGGCACACGGTCCACAGAGCTGAGGGCACTGGGACCACTGGGGTTGCTCTTCTGACCCACCTTCCCCTGGGTGCACACACTGATGTGACAAACCACTGACTTGGCAGAGGGGGGAGGGAAAACACTTCCATGCCAAGGCTAGAACCTCAGGATCAAAATTAAAAATTATTCAAAAATCAATATTTTGGGAAATTCTCTGGAAAATGTCCTACCTCTTCTACAACCCAAGCAATTCCATAGTCTGCTCTACAAGCAACAACTCCATAGCAGCAGCTTATCCCTCCCCATTTCCTATGAATTTGTTGCTAAAATGCAGACAATTGACTTCAAGAGAGAACATGCCAATGAAAGGAGCACAGACACAGCAGCAAGGAGCACCTGTGGCACATCCAGACCTGCCTCCACTTGCAATCAACCAGCAACACATCTACAATGCCCTTGATCGACTCTCCAGCCTCCTCCTTCCCAAATCAGGGACAAACCCTCCTATATAGGTAACCTTAGAGATCTGACTCCAGCTCACAAGAGGGGAAATCCAGAGATAACAGTCACGGCCACAGCACTGTACAAGTGTTACTTTTGCCCATCTTGCCCAGTTCCCACCCCACAACCCCAGAGCACTGCTGCCATAACGGAGCTCCACAGCCTCGGGTGGGCTGTGATCAGGTGTGAGCGGTACCAGCTGCAGGGTGACATGGCAGGGGTGCACCACCCAGGGCAGGATCACCAGCAAACAGCCAAGCAGCAGCTCCCCAGCCTCTCAAACCCAGCTGTGCTTTTGATTCTAGCAGCAGTTCACAAAGCCACCCCACCCAGACCAGCCCACCTGCCCCCATCACAGCAGCGTTCTGGAGGCAGTGTCAGTTTGGGAAGTGATGGCCTCAGCCAGGGCCCCACATGCACCCACAGCCCCTTGCTGATGGACAGCTTGGCCGTGCTTCCCCTCTTGCTCCTGCTCTCAGTTCCTGGCTGCTCTCACCCACCCTGCACCCACCCTGCAGCCACACAAGGACGGCCCTGGAGAGATGATGACTCCTTCCAGCTGTGAAATACAGCTCAGGCTCAACTGGATCCCTTGGGAAAACATCGTTCAGTACCAGCTGGTGACTTTGCAGAGAGGGCAACAGAAGGAGCTGTACCTTTGGAGTGATGCATCATGTGCCCACTCCACACTGCACACAGGAGCTCTGGAGCTCACAGGGATGGAGCCCCAGAGCCACAGCCAAGCCTGGGATCCCAGGGACCCAGCAGAAGGAGCACAGTGGCAGCAAGGCAAGTGGGTCTGGCTGGAAAGGAACACAACTTCCCAGTGCTGCCTCTGGAGCATCTCCAGAGGCAGCACTGGACATCTCAGACATCTCCTGCCTGACACACACCCCTCACAGCCTGGGGAGGGTTTGCCTGCCAAAGTCCACCTGGTGCTGGGTGTAAGGATCAATCACCTGCCAGAGCAGCTCTGCTGTCACCCCCTGCCTCAGCCGAGCAAGGAGCTACACGGTGTCATCTCAGCCCTTGGAAATGCACAGGGACTGTGCCCTGAGTGGGACACTCCATGCAGCCACCTGCCACAACACAACAGGAAAGCCAAGAGCTCTCCTGGGCCAGGCAGGGCCCCTGCTTACCACCAGCAGCCCTGAGCCAGTGCCTGCTGTGGGACAGCGTTCCCAGGGCTGCCTCACTCCCTGTCAGGCTACAGCAGAAGCAGCCCTTGCTCACAGTCCCCCCAGCTGCTGTGCCCATCTCCCTGCTCACTCCCCAGCCACGCTGGAAGCACAGACAGGAGCAGAGCCAGCTCCTGCCCAGGGAGGGCCGGGGGTGTGAGCAAGGCCATGACAGGAACAGTCACTGTCGAGGGGACAAGGCTGCCATGGTACCAACGTGAGCACGAGTGGTGGCTGTGACTGCCCTCAGCACCTGCCCCAGGAGGCTCCGTGTCGGGGAGGATCCGAGCGAGCTGCGGGGTCAGAGGAAAGGCCGCAGGGAAGATCAGCGAGGCCGTGAGGAGTCTCTGGGCCTGGGGGAGCCAAGAGCCCAGTGCACCCCAGGGTGCAGGAAGCCAAAAAGCCTCCCCGCTCCAGCTCCACCATAAGGCAACTTTTTTTTGTGTGTTTTTGGGGTTTTTTTGTTTGTTTTTTTTTCTTTTTCTTCAGTAATATTTCCAAGGAAGAAAGCAAAGGGAGATGTGTCTTTTTTTAGAGTTTTTCTGTTGTTGTTGTTTTAGAGGGGGTTGTGGGGTTTTTTTTTTTGTTATGTCATTTTTTCCAAGGGAAAAGGAAGAGAAAAGCTCCTTCAGCAAAGTCCTGTCTTTGCAAGAGATGGGTGTTCCTGGGGCAGCGGGTGCACCGTCCACGCAGGCTCGAGTCCAGGTGCTTGCCAGCCTCCCAACCAGCCATCCTCACAGGAAGGAGTCACAACAAGCCAATCCTTGGCAAAGGTCCTTTGGTTGACTTCCAAATTGTCCGTGACGGAAGGGAGAGGTGGACACAGGGAGAGCCAGACCCTCGGGAAGGTGAAGACGCTGGGGAGAAGGGAGCGGGAGAAGGAGCAGGGCGATGCTCCTGGCGCGCAGTCGGCGTCGCAGAGGGAGGCACCGCCGCGCTGGAATGGGAGACGCCAGCCGGGTCATGGAGGTCAGAGGCTCCGCAGCATCGGCACACGCTGTGGCTTCGGTCCCCCACTGGGGAACCTCGCTCCTCCGAGCTTCCTGAGCGGCTGCCCCGCCATCCGAGGGGGACACACAGGGGACTCGTTGGGGGCCACACAGAGCAGACTTGTTTTGGTAAATCCAGACGAACTTCTAGCAATAATTTAAAACTTGATATATATATATAATAATAAAAAAATCTCCCCTTTCCAACCCAGCCAGAACACATTTCATTTTGAAGAGACACTAAGACATGAGTGTGTGCACAGGAGGAGAGGGAAAGGGAAGGGTGGGTCTGCTGGGAGCGGGTCTGGCTCTAGTCAGGGTAATAATAGCAAAATGGTGTTTTGGATGCAGATCGTCTTTGCTTTCCAGCCACAAGAGAAGAAAATCGTGTGCGTTGAAGTTTCTCCCAAGCAGCCTATTCCTGGGAACCCACCTTCCAGCTCCCTTCCTGTCCCACCCCCTCATGTCTGCCCTTCTCCAAGCCATTCCCCACCAACCCACCCCACCCCCCGGCAGGAAGCGGACGCTGCAGCCTCTCTACTTCCCCACTGTCTGCGACTCTGCAGCTGATGGGGCAGGGGATTGCTGGCTCAGGTTTTTGGCATCCTCTTGTGCAGGCTGGCTGGCTGAGGCGTGGGCTTGGCTGGATGGGCACTGGCTGACCGTTTTGCTGGAAGACTGGGATGGGTAGCGCTTCCTGCCATCACCCCCTGACGTCGTAGGGTATCTCTTGTGTCCACCTTCCTCCCCCATGGGTGGCTGAAAGAGAAGGACCCCAGTATCAGCACAGCCTCCTCCAAATGCAGCTCCCCTAGGATCAGGAAACAGCCTTCCTGCAAGCCTCCAATTGCAACTTCTCTCCCTGGCCCACAAGGAACATGCACATTCACCCCAAGCACTCAGCCTCCCTGTCCAAATTTCCTGCTGCCAGATTTGACAGAAAAACTGACTGACTTCCAAACTGACCACAATGGTGACAATGTGCTTCCCACACAGAGGCACAGTCCAGAAGCTTGGGAGCCAAAGCTCCATACAAGGCTGGCTATACTCCAACCATCAATGCTCCCCTTCCTCCTCCTTCCTCACCTCGTCAGGGAGGACAGGCTCACCCATCTCCCTCATCCCACACAGAATGGGTTTGTCATATTTCAATCCCACAGTTTGTTCCTGGCCTGGCTGCAATGACTGGGAGTGACAGTAGGTGTCACTGCCCTCCTCCTGCCACCACCTGGGGACCCCCAAAATCCTCCATCCTCAGCAGGCTGTTTGCAGGGGCCAGCAGGGTGCTGCAGGAATTGTGTCTACTCACATCTACTCGGAAGTCCTCGAGGCGCTTGAACTTGCTGAGGTATTCTTGCAGTTTGCTGTTAATGTCCAGATTTTTGGCTTTGGAATATTTTAAGAAGGCCCAGAACTTTTCCAGCCCATAGAGCTGCCCTGGAGCGGGGGAAAAAAAAAAAACAAAACAATCCAGATGTCAGCAGGACAAAAACCAAACAAGACACTTTTCCTCCAGGATTCCCCACAAACCCTACTGTCCTGCTGGTGGGCATAATCTAGGCAAGATGGAAAACCTGAACACAAGTAATCTACATCAGAGTTCTGGGAAGGCCCCTGGCCTTGGGATGTCCGTAGGCTCAGCTGTCTTGGTGACAAGGTTCAGCCACTGCAAGGCCTTGAGAAATCCCACAGGAAATGGTGCCTCTACAAGAATGCTTTGGGAGAGCTGCAGCCACCCACTGCCCTCCTCCAACAATCTTCAGGATGGTGATACTCAACCCTCTCCTGTGAAAGGAGCAACAGGACATCCCAGTCCTCAATGTACAGCACTACCATGGCTTCCTCAGAATGACGAGGAGAGGTTCAGCAGCATCATGGAGCTGCATCACTGCCAATCCCAGGGAAGCCAAAGGAGGCACCTACCAGCTTCATAATCCTTGATGGTCTCTTCTTGGAAGTCCTTAAATATGTCTGGCCGGAATTTCTTCTCCAGCCCGTAGCTGTAGTATCTGAAAAGGCACTCCAGACCGTACCTGGGAAGGGAGCAGCACATGCAGCTCAGACACTGGTGCACACAACACAGGGCAGCAGCAGGAGACTGAGAACTACCCCACACCCACCTTCAAGCAAGGCAAAGGCACTGCCTTAATCTGCTGTGAGCCCTGCAAAAGGCCAAACCCTTAGAAAAGGCCACTCTGTCACTCCTCTCTTACCTGTACCCCTCCTTCCCATCCTCCACAGCCAGTTGCTTGAACTCCTCGTACATTTTCTTGTTGAAGTGATCTCGGAGGAAGAAGGACCAGAACCGGAAAAGCGTGTTCATCTCCTGGGACTGACCAATGCCCAGTCGTTTTCGCTCTGTTTGGGGAAGAGGGGATGGTTACAAAGCCAATCCTCCCCCAGGGAGTCAGGGGCTCGTGTGCAGGAGAGCCCTGTGGCACTGTGATGACACCCAGCCCCAGAGCACAAACTGTGGGGACACAGCAGCTGCCAGCAGAGCTGTCCTGGAGGGCCCTGTCTGTGTCCATGCCTGCCATGTTCCTGTCCCCAAGCATGGCAGACACCTGTCCCACCCCTCGGTGCAGGCTCCCTACCGTTAAGGCAGCGCCGCCGGTACTTGTGGTAGACGTGTTGTGTGAAGCCGTTCTCCTTGAGCAGCTCGTGTGAGGGGTGCTGGAACTTGGGCAGGGACTGCGGGGTGCAGCCGTAGCTCCCGACGGCCGGGGTCCCCTCCGAGGGGCTGGAGCTGAGTGAGAGAGACTCCTGTCAGCACCCTTCCCTGGCACCACCCAGGAGAGGGAGGTCACCTCCATCCCACCTGTCTGCTGGTCCCACCCATGGCCTGTCACTATCCTGGGTTTGGGACACGAGCCATGGAGTAGCATACTAGGAAGGAGACCTGTCTTTCTGATTAAGTCATCTTGCTACTCTCCAAGGCTACAGATTTTCCCTTCCTTTCCAGGAAGGTTTTCCCTTCCTTTCCAGGAAGGGCAGGTTTGATCCCTTCCTTTCTGCAGTCACCTAACAGGAAATCTGCCCTGCAAGACCAGATGCCTTTCCCCTTCCTTGCCACACTCCCTCCCTTTCCCATTTGTGCCTCCCCCACAATCCTGCAGGCTGTCTCTGGTACCTGATGGAGGCAGTCCGTGGCCTGTGCTCCCTGGAGTCCATCACCCAGCCCACGTGGCACTCCATCGGAGGGTTCGAACTGTGCCTCGTCTTCCTCTTCCGTGGAGTCTGCAAGACACGGTGCATCAGGGATGTGCTCCCTCTCCTCAGGCCTCAGCTGGGAGCCCCAGCTCCTGCCCCCCAGCCCAGCCTGCTCCCACCTTGGCATCTATCGTCCTGCCCTCCTTCACCACTGGGTAGAAGCGGGGCGTCTGTGTGGGGTCCTTGAGCTGCGGCGTGCGCGGGGTGCGGGGGGTCCGGGCGTTGCGGTAGTTGGGCGATTCTGGGACAGTCGTGGGCAAAGAGCGGGCGATGGTGGAAGGCTCAGGGACTCCGAAGAGCTTGTTGGCCAAAGCGTCTGTAGGTACTGCAGGGAGAAACCCCACCCTGGGTCAGCCTGGGCTCTGGGTACCCCCACCCAGCAGGGACACATCCCAGCCCTCCCACGCAAGCAGCCTGAAATCCAGTTTGGCTGGAAAACCCAAATCCTAGCAGCAGATGCAAAGAGCTCCCCACAAGGTATCTGCTTCCTAGTGGTTAACAACAGCAACAAATCCCTGTCCCCAAGGACACAGCCCTAGTGTCACACAGGGAAACAAGGTCCAGCAGGCAGCTGCATTCCAAGTACTCAGAGAGGGTCTAAGATGAAAGCCAAATCCCAGGAACTACATTTGAATCTACCACAGTTCCCTCACTCCACTGGGCACCCCTGCTTTTGGATCCTCTTCTAGAGCCCCACAGCATTCAGTTAGAAGAACATCACTAATCTGGGAAAAACAAAACTCAGAATATCCTGTGAACTCTGTGAACTGGATAATCCACCACACCTGTGACCCCAGGTCCTTCTCCCCAGCTGCTACCCAGCCTCTAAGAACCTCTGAGCATGAGAAGCCTGGACAAATTTGGTCCCCACCCATTCACACCCCATCTCTTACCTTGCTGGAACCTGGGGGGACCAGGAGGGACTTCCTGGTTTGGATCCACGGGGGGCTCTGGGGTCAGGGTATCAAACTGCTCCCTGCTGATCATATTCACCTTCTTGAAGTTCTCCACCTCTTGCTGCATTGGAGGAAGAAGATGGTGAAGAAACCACTCACCCCATCACAACCATGGCTCTGCTTGAGCAACAGCTGCAACACTGGGCCCTGAGGGCATTCACAGGGGCAGGAAGGGGAGATGCAGCAGACAGAAAACTGGGCACTGCACAGGCCAATCTGAGCCATTGATGCTGCCAAGTTTTCAGGGATCCCACAAAGCAGCTTCACTAACCAGCACGTGCCTCTCTCAGGCTATTACCATGGTCAGAGACAGTGCAGTAAAGCTCAAGATGAGCTCAGTGACCCATTCTTAGCCAGGACCCCCTGCCACCATCTTGTGTCCCCAGAGCCCCCTCCCCACATCCTCACAGCCTGCTGGCAGCAGGGCACAATGCTCCCGTGGATCTGAAGGACTCACACCCCAACACACTGTCCCTGTCACCCCCAGCTTCTGTCACCTCAGAGAGCAGCACTGCTTCAGCAATGGGCCAGATACTAAACTTGGAAGAACTGAGCCCAGGTAGGAGCTCCAATAAGACATCCCACCTCACAGCCATGATTTCTGTCACTGGATGAATCCAGGCAAGCGCCCAAAAGTGAGAGTCACCAAGTTGGGACCCAAACATTTCAAAACAGCAGATGGGCCTTCTATAAAAAGCCCATGTCTATGCAAACTGACACCAAAACAGAGAAGAGCACAGGCCAAGTGCTCAGCCATCTATGAATCCATCCCCAACACAAGTAGTCTCCAACAGACTGTGCCACAGAGCACAGAGCACTAAGAGCAGGGCAGAAACACCCAGTTTCACTCACAGATCTGGCACTGCCAGTTGAGATCCTGGCAGACAGCAGAACAATGGGCACCACGTTCCAGGTCATCTCACCACAGGCACTTTGTTTACTTGGCTGTGGCCTCACCTCTGCCTACAGCATACAGGGTGTTTATCCCTGGTATGGCCAAACACAATGCTGGGAGCCAAGAATCCCAAACACTGCAAGAGGACTAATCCAGGCTTAGCTCTACCCCACGAGCAGGCTGTACCCCCTGCACTGCCCTTTTCACCCCAGCCCAGCAGCCACTGCTGCACACGAGGCTCCCCACAGCCCACACGGATCCTTCGGGCCAGCCACTCTCACCTTGATCTGCGAATACTCCGGCTCAAACTGCTCTGTCCACAGGTCCTGCTCATAGTAGTAGAGCCCATCATTGATCACCTTGGCCAGCTCTGAGCTCATTTTAGCCCTGGACGTGTGGTTGCCAGTCCGGTCGCCGCCGGGGTGCCGGCGCAGGTACGGAGGGGTCTGTGTCACGATGAGGATCTTGTTGACGTCGCGGTCGTCGATCTCGTAATCCGAGTCTTCGTCCGACCAGTCTGTGAAGGTGTTCTTGCGGCCATCCATCTGCTCCATCTCCTCATCAAACAGGAAGTCCAGCTCCTCAGGTTCATCTTGGTCCTTTTGCTTCTGCTGCTGTGGTGTCTTTGACTCCTCTGGTTTCTGCACATAGAGGGGTAAAGGTGACACAAGGTAAAGACCACACAGTGACACAAGACCCAACTCTTGCCCCTTGTTTTATTACCCCAGCCCCTCTGGGGAGAACACTTCATTTACACTGAGGAGCAGCTCCAAAGGGGCTCAGATGGAAACAGGAGAGACTGGGACATCACTCCCAACAGACCCTACTTGACTGAAGCCCACCCATGTATGATCCAAGTCACCCCAGCCACTGGGAGACTCCCAGTCCAACAGCTCCTGCATCACTTACCTTGGGCCTGGCTGGGGAAGGTCGGGGTCTCTTCTTCACTTCAATCCATGTCTCTGAATCCAGGTCTGGCAGACTTGTGGACAGGCCCTTGGGCATTGTCTTCAGGTTACTGACCTCCTCTGTTTTGGTGGGGACTGGGCTGGCAGGACGTGGGGAGCCTGGAGCGGATTCTGGAGCCAACAAGAGCCACAAACTGCTTTAGAGGGAGGGAGGGAACCCAGGGATGTAGTCATAAATTACCCAACCATTTTGGCAGCATGGCACAGCCTGCAGGACTAACTGGCATAGAGTGGTCAAGGTTTACCAGCACAGGGCTCACAAGTGCTAGAGTGAGAATCTCCAGTTAAGGCTATGATGCCAGGGGTGGCCACAGAGCTTTGCAGGTGACAGCTTCCCAGACACACAAAGCCCTAAAGCACGTGCTCTGCTGCTCTCTGGGAAACCTTCCTGAGAGAGTCTGGAGCCAGATCTTCTCCTGTCAAAACTCTTACAACACCAAGATGCTTCACATGGGCTCTCAGGTCCAGCCTTGGGCTCCTGCCAGCCCCCATGGGATGGGATGACAAGAGCATGGGAAGTCCATGAAGGACAGAGGACCTTTCTGTAACACTTGGTTGACAGCTCCACACCTGCTGCCCAATTTGTGCCCGGTATCTATCCCCTCAACAAGTAAAGGAAGGTTGGATTTACAGGTTCTGCCCAGCAGTTGTAGACTATTTCCAGGCAAGCCAAGAGACTTTCAGCAGGACTGACTCCCTTTGAATCCCTTCAGATCTAACAGAGGACAAGCCATACTCAGTCTCTCACATGTCTGGAGTAAGCAGCATTCTGGGGGTGCAAGGACAGACAGAGCCCACACCAGCTCCCACCACCAAGCCGAGAGCCAATGGCAGAGCCCTGCCCTGCCTCCTGACTCGCAGGGTCTCAGTTGTGCTGCAGTCCCAGCACTGCATCCCACACCTCCCTCCACATTCCCCCAGTGCTCACCAGTCTCTTTCTGGAAGCTCTGCCGGGGCACAAACTCGGGGCAGTTGATGAACTGGGAGAAGTCTGTCTGTGTGTAGTCTGCCATAGGAGGGCCAGGCAGAGCCCATTTTTCTGGCTGCTCTTTTCTCCTGATCTTCTCATCCACGATTTCCACCACCTTGCTGTCCTTCAGAGCCTGGAACCAAGCAGTACTTGGTTAACTGAGGGGTTGCTTTGGCATATTGAGGGGGTCAGCCCAAGCCATTCCTCCCTGGGAGGACTAGTAGGAGGCAGGAGCAAGTCAAGGACAAGGGAAGGGTTCACTTGCACCTCACCCACAGTGAACAGGCATTACAGAGGGGTGGTGAGAAGCAGACCAAGGAGGAAAGGTGCCCTTTCCTTGCCCTCACCTTGATGATGAGGCTGATGTCAGTGGTCAGTGCCTGCACACGGTGGAAGCTGGCGATCAGTGTGATGGGCAGGAAGCCATCCGAGTCCATCTTGCGGCGCAGGAAGAAGTCTCGCTCCAGGTTGTCCACACTGAAGTAATATTCTCTGCATGGACAACGTATCAGTGAGATGAAGCCCTGAACCACCATGCTCTGGGCACCCCCAAGGGAACAACCCACACAACTAAGGGGAGCAAGCCTGGGGAGCCCAGATGTGGCTGGTGCAGGAAGCAAAGCACAGTCAACACCTCAGCTCTAACCCTTCCCATGGGATTGGCTGCACAGTCCCCACCAGCCAACAAGGACAGGAGGTGGTGCTCACATCTGCCTCTTGATGTAGTCCTTGAGCAACTCCTGGTCCACACTGTAGAGCTCAGCACTGCTGATGTTGTCAAAGTAGTAGGTGATGTTGCTGGCGTACTTCTGGGTGCGGGAGCCGTCCGAGCCCTCGAATTTCCGGTATCCGTACTGGTAGTCAAAGTGCCCTGGGGGACACCAGGAAGGGTCAGCACAGAGCCCCTGGGATGTGCCAAACAGGTTGCACTGCCATATGAGGCTGGACTCCTGCACTAACACTCCCCTCTTCCCGAGGACTCCCTGGAAGCTCACAGTGGAGCACCCACATCCCTCATCCTCCTGCTCTCTGCCACAGAAGAGGCCAGAAACCCTCTCACCCAAGGGCAACTAGGCAGCCCAGCTGACACATGAAGGCCCTACACTGAAGCTGCATCAGTGTTAGCAGACACTGCCCAGTCAAATGCCAGGCAGATACTCTTCCCCACCCAAGCCATGACTCCTGCTTGGCTCTTGAATGGCATAAAGCCTTCAGAGACTATCAACATGCTTCAAGAGGTACTGCAAGGGGCAGAAAACATGAAAAACAGCTTGGCTTGAGTAGGAGGAAGACACCTGTTTTTATAAAATACTAGTAAGAATTGTTTGCTTTGTTAACAGCAGCTCAACTGACCAGCTGGAATGACCTGACACAATATTTCCCTGTATCTCTGGAGCACTCTGCCCTCCCCAGCCCACTTCTGAGCCCCAGGTCTCTCAGGCACACAGAGCTCTGCACGCTGTGTCACTCTCCCTGCAGTCCCAAGAGCACACACACACAACAATCACCTCCTCTGCCACGGCCACGACCCCTGCCCCGGCCGCGGCCTCGGCCCCGGAAGGTTCCTCGCACGGCCCCTCCCTCGCTCTTCACGCTGGAGGTCTCATCATGGTCCTGCCAGCTGCGCTCGTGCTTGTTGTCGGGGTGCCAGCCTGCAGCACACGGGGGAGGAGAGGCAGGAGGGGTGTTAGGGCATGACAGCACCTCCCAGGAGCAAGCCTGCTGCACCCAGAGCCCTCTGAAGGCAGCAAAGTTGCCCCCTGGGCCGCAGGGCTTGCAGATTCCCAGCCCGAGCCCCCACCTTTGAGCTCGCTGCGGTTGTTGGAAGGGTGCCTGTGCTGCTCGTTCTGCCGGTTGTTCCGAGAGGCTGTTTTGTCCCTAGGCACCTCTGACTTCATGTCTATCTGCAGAGGGACCCACTTGTGTTTGTTGCCTGCAAAAGGACAGGGTTTGGGTGTGACACAGGTTCACAATGTGTCTGCTTCCTCTCTCGCAGCCCCTTCTTGCCAAGCAGCCCCCACACATGGAGAAGAGAAAGCAGCAGGGCCTTTTAGACAGACCCTGTCGTGTGACATCCCTCCAGGCCTCACTGGATGCAGAAAAGCTCTGACCAGAACTCTGAGACATGGAGGGACATGAGTCAGAACTTGCCTGTGGCAGTTGTCACAGCACTTGTCCTTCCTCTGCCCCTTTCTGCCTGCCCAGGCTCAGGACAGACCGAGCCCACGTGTAAACCACAGCTGATACAAACCACAGTGAGGGATGCTCTGTGCTACCATGGAGCACATGGGAAGGCAGCCTCCTGCCCTGCCCCTTCTTGGGCCTTGCTCCATCTGCTCCCACCAAAATGACACCTGAAGCCTGCAAACACCTTTTCCCAGAGCTGTCCCTGCACTGGGACCATGTCCTGCAGCAAGGTACCCAGGGAAGGCAGAGGATGCTTCCACCTGCCTGTGGATTGGGAATGGGGAGACAAACTGAGCCTGGGGGACTGTCCCCACCAGCTACTGCCTTACCTTTCTTCTTCTGGGCTGACTTCTGGTTGTCATCATCACCATTCTTCTCCTCCCCAGACTCATCTGATTTGGTTTTCAGGCTCTCTTTGCC
Source organism: Catharus ustulatus (assembly GCF_009819885.2). Taxonomy (NCBI): domain Eukaryota; kingdom Metazoa; phylum Chordata; class Aves; order Passeriformes; family Turdidae; genus Catharus; species Catharus ustulatus. The sequence goes on along the minus strand of NC_046235.1, from coordinate 13,920,610 downwards.
ATCGCTCCCATCCCCCTTTTCCTGCTCTTTCATGTCTTTCTTGACAGGCAGCTTCCGAACGGATGGAGCTTTGTGCGGCTGCTGGGGACACACCAGGGCAGAAAGATGTGAGAGGTGGGATTAGTGAGGAGCTGGAGGCAGACCCAGCTGTCCCAGCAGGAGCAGAAAGACTCTGCCCTAGGCTGGGTGCATTCCTGCTCTGTATCTCCCAGACCTGTCCTGCTTCTAGGGAAGGGCTCATGGCTGAGCAGGGCAAGGGCTCATTGAGATGGGCTGACAGGGAGACCTTGTGCTCATGGATGGGTTTGTCCTGTAAGGGACCAGACTGCCCCAGGGGCAAAAGGGTGAGTGACCACCTTGCCCTGACAGACAGCCAGGAGCCAGCACAGCAGCATCCAAAAATAGAAAGGTTTCAATGACACCCATGTCCTCATCAGGGCGGAAGGGCTGAGCCCCTTCAGAACACCAAACCTTTCTCCTGCATTTTCAGTTCCTCTTGTGAACTCCTGACTTTGGCCCAGTCCCTTCCTGCATGGAGCAGCCCTGAGGAGAGCAGGTCTGGGAGCTGGCCTACCTGCTTCAGCCAGCCCAGGGTTTAGACAGGGCTCCAGGTTCCCAGAATAGCACTGAGGGAGGGAGTCTGCCACACGGGCAGCCCTAAAAGGAAATTCCCTGCACACTATTCCTGGCTGCTCCACACTGACACTCAGCACCCCAAATGGCCTGGCTCAGCCAGTACTTCCAGAGGGATAGAGAGGTCTGCAAGGGCCTTATCCTGCTCACATCACAATGGTTCTGTGTTCTCACCTGGACACTCTTGTGGGCTATTTCTCCAGGTGTTGGCCAATTTGTGGCATCACCAAAGTCACCAACCTTGTAGCAAAGAGAAAGGTTCCATTAGTGCACAAAGCTGCAAGTATTCCCACTACACACAGTCCCTCTCCCCACCAAAGCAGGAACCCTGACCTAATTCCAAATGGCTGCAGACAAGTTTATGTCCATCAGACACTGTAACAAGACTGCCATCACTCCTGCAAGCTCCCAGCCTCTCACCAGAGAGTCTGCCTCAGCAGCAGCATTTGGCAGCAAGCTGCCCAGAGTAATTCACTCAATCACAGGCACCACCTCTTGGACAAGGCAAGCACTCAGCTTACAGCATTCTGAATACACCTGAAGCAACCACATCCCACTGAAGAAGCTCTTCCACCTAGTGGCAGTCACAGCCAGGCACAGCCCCAATGAAGTGCCCAACTACAACCACGATGTGCTGCCAACAAAGCAAGGGGATGGTCTCAGAGTGGGTGAGAAAATCCAAGCAGGTGAAGGGAACTCCCTCATTATAGTCACCCCACAGGGGAACATCAACTACTTCTCTGCTGAATGAACGACCTGCTAACTACCATCATTTCTACCTGTTAGGTTTCAGAGGACCTGCAGGACACAGAAAAGAAGCCAAACAGCTGCCCAGGGACCAAATGAATCATGGCTGGACACTGAGTATATCTGGGCACAGAAACTTCTCCTTGCCCTTGTGGGATTGCTACTTCTGAATTAATCTGGAGTCAAATTAATTTTTTATCCCTCAGGAGATCACATCTTTACATTCAAGTGCCATGCTCCTCTGCCCAGGAGGCAAGTTTCCTGGGAAAACCAATTGCAGTGCAGGGCCATGCCTGTTTCACAGAGAGGAGCAACTTCCATCCCCAGGGCCCTTCTCTCTCCAAAATGGAACAGAGAAGGAAAGTCCTATCAAGTTGCAGATACATCTGCACTGGCTGCTGGAGCCAACAGCAACAGCCCTTGTCCCCAGCTGTGCCCCAAAAGAAACAGTCCCTCCATCACCACTGATTCCCTGGAACAAATTGCCCTGGTTCCTCCAGAGGAGCTGCTTTGTCTGACATCAATTCCCCTGGCTCTCTGTGGGCCAGAGAGGAACAGACTGCACAGGGAAGGACAGAGCTGCAGGCACACCACTGTCACCACCCTGCCTGCACTGCAGAGCTGGGCACAGGCTGAGCCCACAGGGAACCTGGGTGTCCTCACAGTGGGGTGAGAGGTTTTCCACATCCAGGACTCCCCCAAGTGCCTCCTTGCTAGAGGGGAGGTAAGAAGGTCTCCCATGACATAGTGGGCAGAAAGTCAGACAGAACAACATGCAAGACCCTTAAAATGTTGAAGAAGAGATAAAGAATAAGGCCAGGACATCAGCCTCTCCACAACCAAGCTTGTGAAGGGAGAGCTCTGTTTTCCAGATCCTCAAAAGGCTCATGCAGCACTGAAAGTGCACCAGAAACTGGGGCCCAGTGAGAGGAGAGCAGGCACAGCCTTACCTTGCTTCCTTTCCTCTGTCTCGGGTTGGCAGCCCTCACCACTTTTGCTGGAGTTGTAAGTTCTGCAAGAGAAGGACAACAGAAGTGTTAAAGCACAGCTGAGGGCTGTGGATAGGAGTGTTGGCTCTGGAGAGAAGTGGGTAGGAAGCAAAGCAGCTCCCCCTTCAGCAAAGGAGGGCTAAGAGGAAAAAGTAAACACAAAACACAGCCAGCTCCTGACTTGAGTCTCAGAACTGCCCCATTAAGATCAGAAAACTCCTGACCAATCCAGGTGGCTCAGAGACGGACTTTTAACCCCATCCTGCTGCAGGAAGGCACTCCCTGCCTTAGCTCTGCCCTCCCCTCCTGCCCTTGCCAGTCAGGGAGGAGGGGAGGCAAGGAGCTCAGCTCATGCTGCAAAGTACCCACAGAACAGCAGAACAAACATGCCCTTGAAAAGCCTCATCACAGTGCCATGAGGCTGGTGCTGCCCAGGGAGTAGAGCAGGACTCTGTAAAGGGACACAAAAGTCTGTGGCTGCTGAATCCTGGTTTGAAGTCAGGCATCCCAGCAGGGACAGCAAGTTCAAGAGAGGAAATGTACAGAGAGCATGAACCAGACACATCAAGTGCCTAAATCCTGCTACAGCTGAAAGTATTTAGGTACTGAAGGACCTCTGGGGAGTTTTAACACATCAGAGTGAGACTGTTGGGGTTCACACCACCACAGACCTCACGGCAAGTCGTCAACCTCACCATGGCCCATCTTGGCTCCAGCTCACACGCTACCTCCTTACAAGCAGAAACAGGAATACAACTTGCTTTGTGTCCCTCAGGTCTGGTTGCAAGGTGTCTGATCAGGCTCACACAGGGCACACAGAGCAGCACAACTCTGCCCAACACAAACCAGCCCCAAAGACCAGGGATGAGGATCTCCTCCAGGACACTGGTGCTCACAGCGGGAGGAGAGCCCACTGAGCTCTGCCCTCCAGGCTCCTGCATGAGGATTTCTGCTGACTCACTGGCTCTGTTCAGAAAAAAAGCAGCCCTGCCTAGTGTAGGGTGAGGGTGGGAGGATCAGGCTATCTGGGGATGCCCCAGGAAATACCCTGAGTAGCCTATTCAGCTGCCTTTGATCTCCTTCGAAAGGCTGGACAACTTTGCCTGGATGATCAAAACCGGTCCCCCTTCTGAGCCCTAAAACCAGTGATTCATCCTGGCCTTGCTCAGAGCTGGAGGCTTTGAAGTGTCAATAAGGCACAGTCAGACATGGCAGGACAGAGCCATGTGCACTACCCTTCCTCAATTCCTTTCTCTATGGTTCCTGCATGGGGATTTCAACTCCAGGAGAGTCCAAGCTCCCAGCTGGGTTCCTGCATCCTCCTCTTTTTCCCCAGGACCTCCCCAACCCACCTGAAGTGCTTCCCTTCATGAGCAGCAGCAGTCCCACGTGTCCCTCACTTATTCCACGTGCACTTCATTGAGAATCCTGGCTCCACGGCACAAAGCTTGCCACAAGGCTTTTAAACTTCCCTGCTAGTGTAGGAAGAGCCAGCACTTTCAAAACAGCCCCCAAAATCCTCCACTCAACACCCACAGATGTCACCAACTAAATATAGCTCCAAAAGGCACCAGGAGCTACAGCACAAACCCACAGCCAGCCTGGTTTTCCACAGATACAGAGCACCCCTGCCTGCTCCAACAGCACTGCCGGGACTGGCGCAGCCTGATCAGGCTCTGATCTGCAGGGCTGGGGGACAGCAGGGCTCCCTCTCTCCCTGCAAGGATCCCATCCAGGCGCCTGCTCACAGCACAGCAATGGCATCTGGCCCTTTCCTCCAGTTGCTTCACCTCAGGAGCCCTCCAGCCATAGATGTTCTTGTGCTTTTTTTTGGGAATCACTCAAAGAGAGGGGTCTCAGGAGCAGCAGTGAGAGAGGATGAAGGGGCACAGGCTGCAGGGGCAGGTGCTGCAGACTCCATCATCTCTGTGGGGGGGAGGGAGGAGATTGTTTGAAACAAGTTCTGCCGCTTTCCTTATCTGCAAGATATGAACAGGGATCCCTTATCTCGCTGAGGTGCTGAGAAGACTAATTAGCATTTGCAGAGCACTGCGGAAAGACAAAACACAAAGCAAAGGGCTGCAGTCCAGCAGGGAGGCTGCTCCCTGCTCCAGGCTAGGGCTGTGGGCATGGATGGAGCAGAGATCCAGCAATTCATGGTGGAGACCAAGAGGGTGTGTGACTGTGCTGGTGGACACGGCCAGACACAGCATCTGCTGAGCCAAGATCAAGGCAAGCAGAGGCCACGCACGCCTGGCACCCTCCAGGGCACAGCAACAAAACCAAGGGCACCAGAACACATCTTGTGGTGCTCAGCTGAAAAGACCCCCTGCAGGAAAACCTCACTGCATGAGCCTGGGAAGGGGAGAGCAAGTGTGTGCTGCTCATCCCACACAGGAGCTCAGCACGAGCAGCAAGGGACACTGGATACTGCCTTGGTTCACAGCCCAGCCTTTCAAAGCTGCTGACAGATGTCTCAGACCTCTGGGCGTCTCACAACCAACTCTCATTTCGCATCTGGTTGGTGGCAGTAAGTAATTTCAGTTGCACTAGCAGTGCCTGACCACCTCTTGAAAAACAGGGCCTCTCTGTGTGAGGGGACAGACAAAACAGCTGCAGCAGGAGCCAGGGCTTTCTTTAGTGGTGTGAGGCTGGCACAGGGACAGCGGGCAGGGAAGCAAGGAGCAGCTTTGCCTGCAGCCATGGAGCAGATGCTGGCACAGCCAAGAACAGAAAAGCAGGTCTCGAGTTCTGATCTGCTGCCTGCAGCCAGAACCTGATCATTTGCCCAGCCATGGGATTGCCCAGCCACAAGGAGATTATTCCCTAGCAACCAAGGGGATGAGGCACAGGTGGGAGCACCCACAGCAGCCCCAATGCTGCCATCCCCAAACCCTTCCCGTGGCTGTGCCACGGCCAGAACATTCATTCATTCGGACACTCACTCCCCAGTGCAGCTGACAAACACCAAGGGCAAGGCTGTGCAGACCCCTTGTGCTTTCCTGCAGCACACACTTGGCTGGGGCACAGAGCCCTGGGGTGGGAGGATCACAGGGGTATCCAGGTGAGCAAACACCTCTTATCTGGAAGAAGAACCCTTGCACAAGGACTAGACAGCCAGAGAGACAGCAGATCCACAGCTAAATGTCCCTCCACCCCAACAGGGACATAGGACATAGACCACTGAACTCAAGGAGACAATTCTGCTACCTTATCTGGGAAAATGAAACCAAACACTCAACAACTGGTTTTCTGCCTTTCCTTGCATCCAATTGAACTTATACTAGAATTTTAGAGAAGGTAAATGAAGAGAGGCAATAAATCTGCAGTGCTGGGCAGAGACCTGGCATTACAGGAGAAATACCGGTACCTACAGCAAGAGTGCTGTAATGCCTGCTCCAGGTGTACCACTCATGTGCAAGGGCAGACAAGGGCTCTGAGAACCCCAGCAGGAGCTGGGGCAGCCTCAGAGGGCAGCCTGGGCTCCCAGCAGTAATGCAGATCCTCAGCTCTGGCACACTGTCCGTGACACAGCACGCCCTCCTTACCCAGCAGCCAGGCCGACAGAAAGGAGCCATCCTGCTCCCTGCTGCACAGCCTGGCACCTGCCACAAACTGCTGATAAAGGTGCTTCCAAGCCAAGAGCCCGGACTTTGTGCTGAAGGGGCTGAGGCAGGGGCGCATGCTCTGTGATGCAGCTCCTGACGGGGCTGCAAGAGCCAAACCAGTATCCCCAGTTTCCCCAGTGCCCTGCAGGAGCCCGAGGGAGCTGTGTGGGACAGACAGCCACGTGCCCAGCACTCCACTAGCATCCACTTCACTCTTCTGTCTCCAAACAATCCCCCCTCCTTCCCACACTCCACAGAACACTGCTGGCACATGTGAAGACTAAGTCATAACCAACACAACAGGACACCGCTCTGGCATCAAGGTTTTTAGGTGAGAAAGAGCAAGTGAAGCTTGGACAGGGGTGAGCTGAGAAAAATGTTTTAAAATTTTTCTGTATGGGATTAGATGTTTTTCCAGGAGATAGCTAGGTCCTTCACAGGGATTTTGTGAGGGCAGGAGAGTCCCTCCTGGGGTACTGATACACAGGAAAGATGTGGTGAAACAGCACCAACCCACAAAGAAATTCCCATAGAAAGACCCAGCAGGCAACCAGCCACAGCCAGGCCTGCCAGGACCCCACTGTGGTGGCCAAGAATCCCCTTCCTGGCCTAAAAGACCTAAGGAGCCAACAGAGAACAGCTTCAAAGGTGCATCCCCCACTTTCCAACATGGGAAACTCAGGACACCAACCCTGTCCCCTTCCTTGCTCCAGGCCCCAAGCAATCTCTCCCAGGGCAGCCTGATCTGCACAGCAGCAGGGGCATGACAGATTCAACACTGTCCATGCACTCAGAGCAGGACTTGGAGTCTGAGCCTGCCCAAGCCATCACAGGACACAGCTGGTGAGCTTCACATCCACCAACAGCAGACAGAGATATTTGCAGGACCCGTCCTGCAGGCCAGATGTGACCTGCAAGCCAACAACAGCCCCCACTCCCACCAGCAGCCCACCTCTGCAGACAGTGACACAGCTCTTTTCTTTTTGAGTCCAACACCCCCTGAAGTTACAGGCAGAGAAGCCCTGGGGGATGGGGGCAAACACATGATGCCCTTTTTATGGGTGCTACACCCATTTCTGCATCAGCAAGAGGCTGTGGTGGGCAACACAGCCTTGCTGTAAAGGGGCTGAGAAGCACCAGCAGATGGGAGGGGGCCTCAGCCTCCCCAGGGAACCATGTGGTAGCACCCTTGTGTGCACAGAGGTGCAGATACCTCCAGAGACCAATCAGCAGATCCAGCTCTGCCCTGCCTCCCAAGGAGCTGCTCCCAGCACAGCCTCAGCTGTGTGCCAGAGCTGAGATGGGAAACACTTGTCGCTGCAGCTCCACACACGAGCGGAAAAGCCTGGGATTTATAGCACTGACTGCTTGGCATGCTCACATTTTGCTGAAGGCATCACAAGGCACACAGAGCCAGAAAGGTTCAGGACAGACTCAGCCCACAGACTGCACCTCCTCTAGGTCTGCAATATTTTACAGCTTTACCTCCCAGCAAATCGCAGTTGCAGCCAGAGGGGAAACAAGGGAGCACTGGATGGAGCTCTGTAACAGCTTTAAACGAGTTGTTATCACAAGGACATCTTCCAGCACAAACGGGTTGGTGTCTCCACAACAGGGGCTCCCAGCTGCTCCTGGGACTGTGGAGAACCACAGCTGGGCCCATGACTTGCAGCATGTGGTCTCACAGCTCCCAGTAGGCAGCATTTGGCCTTGCTCACAAAGGTAAGAGGAATATCTGCAACACCTCAGCAGTATCAGAAGTTTCTTGTATGTGCAAGAAAAACTGCAGAAGTATGGCCAAGGTCAGGAGCAAGAAGACGACTGGATCCTTAAGGTGGATGGCTGAGCAGGAATCAGGCTTGTAAAGCACATGGGAAGCCTGCTCAGCTGGAGCAGGAGATAAGCTGCAGGTACTGTGGCTCAAAGCCTTCCAAGCAATTTTCCACAACTCCTCAGCAGAAGCTCCACTGTACAAGCCCTACTGTAACAGCAAAGCAAGCAAGGAGCTGCCTACACCTCTCTGCAATGCAAGCTCTGCAACTGCTGCAAAGATCACTCGCTAAAAATAACTTCAAAAAGGGTATCTGACAGCTCCACAGAGAGCAGAGAACACTCCCACCTGGGTGTTCTAGGCAGCTCCAGGAGCTCAAGAGTTTGCCCTGGAAAAGTGCAGGGAGGGAGGCTGGGGTACAGGCAGGTAGAGCCAGGATAGCACTGTCACAGGCTGAGTGTGGGTATCAGAGTTATAATCCCAGCTCTCCAAGCCCTCACAACCCTCAGCTGATAGTCCTGAAAGCCCCGGAAGAGGAGGAGCAGCTCAAGACATGTGCAGAGCCCGTCTCTGCTGACAGCACAAACGGGCAGCACAGATCCTCACAGAGAGCTGGGGCTCCAGTCAGACCACAGCCCTCCTCAGGGAGCTGAGCAACAGCACTGCTCCTCCACACACACCAAGCTGCTACAAGCTCTACACACACGCATTATCTGCAGGGTCTGACATTTATTTCCAGAGCAAACAAGGGGCAGGAAGGGTCTGGACTTACCAAAAATGCATGATCATCTTCCCTGCAGCCTCTCAGTCCAAGACACAAACGCTTCAACTTGTGCCCAAGCTACACTCCCAGGAGGAGCGGGTTAGGAAACACTGACAGGTATTTCTAACATTAACAGTGTCAGTAAGAGCACCCTGGATTCTTCCTGGCACAGACAGCTACTACTAAAGGTAGCAAATGAACTACCTCTTAAGGGCGAGTGACATCTTCCCACTGCCTTTTCAAGCAAACCGCTTCCCTGAAGAGGATTTCTAGGAAACTCCTGACACGCAATCCGTGCTCACAGAGCTGCACACCATCCCTGAGACACCAGGCACACACAGACTGAGACAGCACATGTAGCACCTCCTGCCCACTGTTCTACAAAAAAAAAAAAAAAATAATAATCCTAAACTAAGGATTCTCTCCAGGGGAAGCCAATGGCTCCCAGAAACCAAGAAGCATCACACAAGGGACACAGCTAAGGTTACCCAGCTGACCAGACTTCAGAAACTGTCAAAATGAGGAAGCTGGGCTGACTCAGTCCCCCAGAGCTGCTGAGCCAGCCCATTCTCTCTGAGCAGGGAAAAGGCACCCACCAGCTCTGCAGGAGAGGCTGCTCCAGCACCAGTGCCTGACCCAGTACATCTGGTGCAGACATCTCCAGCTGGCAGAGCGTGTCACCAGCAATTCAATTCCTCTGCCGGCATGGAAGGCAGACAAGCTTTCAAGGACACCTGTGAACACTGGGTCAGGTTAAAGGGTTCAGGGAGGGGGGCTGGAAAAGCCAGTGGTGCTCCAGGAAAAACGCTGCAGGGAAAACATCACACCAGCCTGGCCCCTGAGAAAAGGCACGAGTCCATCCAGCTGCTGCTCCAGGCACCAGGCACAGCAAGGACACCAGTGCTGGGACATGAGGGCACCTGAGGCAAGGCTGCAGGGGCCCAGGGTATGCAAGTGAGCCAAATCATGGAGGAGATGGAGGGTCAGGCCCTCCTCCAAGCCAGCTCACACACCAGCTGGTAGTTCATGACCTAAAAACTAAAATCAATGGTGGGGGAGAGGGAGGGTTGACATGAAGAGGAACTACAGGACAGCAAGGGCAGACACCAAGCAAGACTCCCAACTCCTTATAAAACAATAAAATAAACAACCCAACCCACTCACCTTTGGGAACAAGTGATTTGCAAATTAAAGGGGGGGTGTCCACCCTCCAGGACAGATCAGGAGCAGTTTCCTCTGCTCCCTGTACCTCTGCTGCACCGTTCTGCCCGTGTGCCGGCTCCAATGCAAAGCTAGTTAACAGTTAATTATTACCCATTCAGACACACGATCCCTACTCCGACGGCAGGCTGGGAGGGATAAGGCCGTCACGTGATGCAAAAATCCCGACCTTATAAAAGCACAGGCAACTATATTTAGTTGGAAAAACGATGACCTAGCGAGCCTGCTCCTCCCTGGCCCCCCCTCAGAGAGACAGACCTGCCACCTCCCAGGATCCTACCTCCACAGCACCTGGGGAGACCCTCATCCAGGAGCTGTAATACCTAAATCAGGGACAGCTGGCACGGGAGCAAGCCCTGTGTGCACATCCAGGCTATCCCGGGTGGAGGGGCCAGAGCAGCACACAGCCCAGGCTGGGGGGACCCTCCCTGCCCAGGTCACCTTGTCAGCAGCAAAAGCTGATAAGCACCAAGAGCAACAAACAGGGGCCTAACCCAAGGTCCTGGACTTTATCTTGAAAGCAGGAGGCACCCTGGGAACCTGACCAGTGTGGAGACACATTTGGCAGCAATGCTCCAGCTGCTGGCTTCTCCATGGCCAGGACTGGTGATGCCCAGAGCTGATGGCACGAGTCTGCCCCCCTGGATCAGTCTGCCCCCCTCTCCTCAGGACAGCTGGGTTACCAAGACAGACACCGGTGTGCTGAGAACCGAGCGGGAGCCAAGGTAGCATCACTGCTGCAGAGAGACGGCCCTAGAAAAAAAGGTTCAACAAACCTGCTCCCTCTGCAGTGAAAGAGCTTCAAAGCAGAAGAAAAACAAAAAGCCTGAGGACCAGACATCATTAATCTCTTGACATCAGCAGAAGGGTGCTCTCTGCCTGGATCTCACTGCAGCTGAGAGCACAGCCAGCGGTGCCCGTGGCACGAGCGAGAGGAGGTCACAGCATCGCTGCAAACCCTGCTGACACGATCCCTTTAATGGCTGTCAGCCTCTTCTGCAGCTGCATCTGGGGACTTGGAAGCTGACAAAACCCTTCCTGGGAAGCATCTGGTACGTCTCACTGTAAATATTTAACAACGAAGAGACGGGAATCGAGAGCCAAGCGCCTGCAGAGAGACCCTCCAGCTCCAAGCATTCACACTGTCTAGAGGAGACTGAGCAGCTCCCACTGTGCCTGCCAGTGGAGGGGGAGAGGGGTCGTACAAGGGGTCGCACAAATATGCCTCTGGAAAACCTGTCATCTCAAAGAACTGAATGGTTTTCCAGAAAGGAGACTGATGTAACTCAAATAACATCATTCTGAGTTCATCCCACTGTAATTCCTGTACCTTCACGGCTACTTTTGCAGAGGCATCCCAGCAGGACCAGAGTATCCCCCGAGCAGTGGCCACTTGCTAAGTGACCACTTAACCTTGCCCTCAGCCTGCACAGCTGCAAACCTGCCTCCCTGACTGTACAGAACAAGAAGAGACTGAGCAGCAGCTCAGCTTGTGAAGTCAAGGAAGACAAAGCCAGCACCAAAATCCAGCTCCATCTCCTGGGGCAGGGGAAAGTAATAGTGATTTGGTGGTAGGAGCAGGTGCAGCAAACTTTCTCAGGAATTTAGGCAGGTCATACCTAGGTCTCCCACTAAACAGGGTGTCTCCATAAAAGAGCTGAAGAAATCTTACAGTCTCACAACCACCCAAATTAAATTGAGCACATGTATGGGGGCTTCCTCCTGTTGGTGAATCTAGAGCATTAAAACCATGACAAGGCACTCTGTGATCTTTGAGAGCAAGCAGAAGGGCTTCTTTTTGTGCTACTTCAGGATTACTGCACCTCAGCTGAGTTGATTTCAGAGCATGCTTTTCCAAGCAGAAGATGCACCATCCTCACTTATGCCCCCCACCTTAATGAGATGCAGTGACATTGCAGGTTTTTCTAAGTAACTCTGATACAGCAACTTCATTCATGGGTTCACAACCACATGAATCCTGCTGCATAAATCACTCTCTAATAAAGCTAATTCCAGTACTACAGGTGGCTGCCTCCCCTGTCAATACAGAGCATAAAAGACTACAACACCCTAATCAGACTAAGTCTTCCCAAAGGAGTCAGGAATACCCAACTACAAAAAAAGTGCAACAGAGCAGTTTTCTAATTTAAAGATCCATCTCCCCTCCTTTTATAAAAACCACCTCCTTGCAGTAGCAGCATCACCCTCATCTCTTTATAGAAAACTTCACAGCATTTAATTCAAAGAGGCATTTATACACTCAATAAAGATATCTCAGACACTGCTGACAGTTGTACAAAATGATCAGGTCAGGGTGCAGCAGAAGAAAAAACGTCATCAGGAGTGGTGAAACCAAGACAAACCATCACTTGCTGCTCTGTTAACACCAGCACATCCACAACTGCACCCTGCAGTCAGCTCTGGTCTCTGGAATTCAACAAGGGCACAGGGCTGTTACAGCTGCTCAAAGAAAAGCAATTAAACCACCAAGAGGCAGCTCCTCGAGAGGTGAGAGTAAAAAGGCTGGGATCCTCCACCACTGAGAGGAGGAGGGCTGGCTGCAGCATGTAGGAGGCCAGGAGGGCACAGGCACAGCACACTAAGCTAGCAGGAGATCCACTTCAAGTGGATAAAAGTACTCCCTTCCAGAGAAGGGAGCAAATTTCACATAGAAGCAAGTCCTGGGAGCTGAACAGCACAGGCTGCATGGCAGAAATTTGGTGTTCACAGTGAAATCATCCACAGACATCCAGCTGCAAATGTGCCCTCCTCCCAGTCCTCCTCAGCAGCAGAAGTGGGAATGTGAGAGTGTGTCCCTCTGCCCACCAAGCCCAACCCTGCACCTCAAGGGTGTTGAAGTCTCTCAGCTTTCCATCTGAACTCCAGATCACATGGTTTGAAATGGATTCTGCTGAAAAGCACCCTACAGCTGCCAAATCCTGGCTGTGGGATGTGGGAGAGGAGAGGACAGAGGCACTGCTGTGCCAGACAGAAGAGAAGTGAGGCCTCTCACCAACAACTGCTCTATTTGCAAACACTGTTAGGTAACTGGGACGCAAACACTGCTGCGCTTCCACCTCCACGGCGCTCGCACGTGACACGGGGATGATCCAGGCTGAGGATCCAGGCTCAGGGCAGACACTGCTGGCATCTGTATGCTAACAAGCAGGAACATGCTCTGGGGCACAATATAGCTACTGTGCCTACAAAATGGCTGAATTTTGGCTCAGGCACCCCACACCTATGCAATTCCCAGCCCTGATATTGCAACTCAGCATCTTCCATCACTCTGCTAATCATTTCCTTGGGAGAAGACCAAAAGATTTCTCACCCAGAGAGGAAACCAGCCATACAGATCAACCTGACTTCACAAGATTAAGCTTAAAAAACAGACCCCTTACACGTGGGAGTTCTGGTGACCAGAGTAAACTGACTCATTCAATAACCTCAGCAATTTAAAGGAGGTGTAGTAGTCAAACCCTACAGCTCTGGTGGCAGGAGCAGTGCCACTCTGCCTTTGCCTGCTGCCTTCACACTTCACTGTGTTGTGAGATACCACAGCTTCCAGATAAGCTTAGTGCATGGGAAGAAAAAGCATGACACCAGCTTTAAGGCTTTTCTGGAGAAAGGTATGAGAAAGATTGCACAGTGTCCTGTGCAGCTACCATTTAGAGGAATCCTGTTTAAGCCTTAACTTATCTCCTCAAAAACATACAGAATTGTAAAAAAAGCCCCAAGCTCTGTAGGTAATGTTTTCTGCAACACTGCTGACATGTAACAAACACTTTCTGAAGTGCTATCATCTGCTGCAGACACACACTCATGCCCCACCCTAGAGGCAGCTGTGCAGGGTCCCCAACCAGTTGGAGAACAGAGGATGGAGTAGTGCCAAGCAAAGGACATCTCTGAATTCAGAGCACAGGCAGACAAAACCCAATATCCAAAGAAGACAGATCTTCAGCAAGGTAGAGAAAAATCTCCTAAAAACTCAACACATGGGAATACATCTTTGCTCTTCAAAACCCCAATACTTCACTCTTCCATGTTAAAAAGGCAAGAAAATAATGAGGAACTTGAAAATGTGGAATAAAAGTCTTAATCCAGTGCATCTAATTGTACACCATGGCCTTGTTAGCTGGCTACAGCTCTGGAAACACATCCACAGCTTCCATCCCTCTGTTCAGGTCAGCAAGTTGAATTACAGTGCCTCCAGTATTCCACCAGACCACTCTAAACCAGTGAGTTATTTTTATTGAAATCAGCTTGAAGACACCAGAGCTGATTTCCATACTTCCAATGTCTCTGCCATAAACAGTGATTTACCCTCACTCTATTCATGAACTGATGAAATGGGATCCCATGCAAAGCCACAGATGGACATCAGAGGTGGACACAGTGACACACCTGGGGTGACACAAGGCCAAGTGAGGCACTGACTTCCACTCCCAGTGCCTTTGCTATGGCACAGCCCCACATGGCACTACCAGGCTCTCACTGACTGATCTTGGTATCACTGACTATAACACAAACCTTTCCTTCACTCTTAGCACTTCCACAACATCAGCCTGGATGAAGAGCTTCTGGCAATTTGGGAAAGGCAGGAATTGAGATCATCAGTATCTGCTTCTGAAAACTACATTCCTTTCCTGATTTGAAACCTGAATCCAGAGCAACCTCCCTCTCCCAGCAAGGCTGCACACAACACTGGAGCCAGGAAGTTTTTTCTTGGCACTGATGGCAACACAGTGAGTACCATGGTTGCCTTAACAGCAATACTCAACAGCAACACAGAGACTACAAGCCATGGGAGAGGTCTGTGTCTTCCCAAAGGACTGCAAATTCAAATATATATCCTCAGGTTCATAGACACATCTGTATACAGGTAACATATAAACAACAACAATCTTGAGTTACATTTGCAACTTGACACGTCAGTGTTTTCAATTATGTGTGATGACCAAGACCTGCAAGTTCCCAAACTCCTTCACCCCGGACATCCAAATTTGCTATGCTACAACGTATGAGAGGAAAGAACCTTCCAGCTGTTTAGTCATCACTACATGAAAGCATAAAAGATGTCATCTGCTATACAGCAATGACCAAATATTAGAGGTTTATTTAGGAAGTTTTTTTGCTTTGGTTTTTGGGTGGGGTTTTTTTGTGGTTTGGTTTTGGTTTTTTTTACATTAATGTCCATAGCATATTCCAGACTGTACATTGCATGTACCAGTCTTCTAAGTCTGGTTAGTGCTGACTCTGAAGGAAGAGAAGTGCAAGGAAGGCAAGGGAGAAGGAGGTTTGAAGAGTTCCATTTTTATTTAATACATACCAGACTGGCCATCAGCTGGAAATATATCTGTAAAAGAAAAAAAAAAAATATCAGTATTGGTTACAGCTGGAGTGCAAATCATATTTAAAAGGTCTCCTCTCTTGATTTGTTTGCTTTAGCTAAACAGAGGAAGTATTTTCTTAGTATCTCAAGTTAAACATCAATCCAGTTTGGAACCCACCTCAATTCAACCACTTGTTGCAAGAAAGATTTTGAAGGAGTCTGTGTTTACCCGAATGTGCTGCTCTCATAAATAAACTTCTGTATTGGCTTCTAGCAGACAACAGTGCACAACAAAAAAGGTTGTTGAGATGGACAAAGATTCACAAAATGAGCTAACTGGTGGCACCCCACACTCCCCCTGAGCAGCAACATCACATGAAAATCTATACAGACCATCTAACAGGGAGCACAGACGGAAGCCAAGGCAAAAGCCAAGTGAGCATTCTCTAGATCGTCCTTGGTTCTGCAGCCACAAGGGACATGAGCAGCTGTGCCTGGCTCTAACACAGCCCCTACACCAGACACACACACATGCCCATCACCAAATGGCCCATCAGCA